>NC_041233.1:61849210-61884769 GCF_002837175.3 Physeter macrocephalus
CTCAGGGTATATGCCCAGTAGTGGGATTGCTGGGTCATATGGTAGTTCTATTTTTAGTTTTTTAAGGAACCTCCATACTGTTCTGCATAGTGGCTGTATCAATTTACATTCCCAGCAACAGTGTATGAGGGCTCCCTTTTCTCCACACCCTCTCCAGCATTTATTGTTTGTAGGTTTTTTGATGATGGCCATTCTGACTGGTGTGAGATGATATCACATCGTAGTTTTGATTTGCATTTCTCTAATGATTAATGCTGTTGAGCATTCTTTCAGGTGTTTGTTGGCAGTCTGTATATCTTCTTTGGAGAAATGTCTATTTAGGTCTTCTGCCCATTTTTGGATTGGATTGTTTGTTTTTTTGATATTGAGCTGCATGAGCTGCTTGTATATTCTGGAGATTAGCCCTTTGTCAGCTGCTTTGTCTGCAAATATTTTCTCCCATTCTGAGGGTTGTCTTTTCGTTTTGCTTATGGTTCCTTTGCTGTGCAAAAGCTTTTAAGTTTCATTAGGTCCCATTTGTTTATTTTTGTTTTCATTTCCATTTCTCTAGGAGGTGGGTCAAAAAGGATCTTGCTGTAATTTATGTCAAAGAGTTTCCTATAGTTTTTAAAAATCAATGTCTGAGCAGGCTTCCCCGGTGGCGCAGTGGTTGAGAGTCCGCCTGCCGATGCAGGGGACACGGGTTCGTGCCCCGGTCCGGGAGGATCCCACATGCTGTGGAGCGGCTGGGCCCGTGAGCCATGGCCACTGAGCCTGCGTGTCCGGAGCCTGTGCTCTGTGATGGGAGAGGCCACGGCAGTGAGAGGCCCACGTACCACAAAAAAACACACAAAAAACAAAAAAACAACAAACAAACAAACAAAAAAATCAAGGTCTGAAATCACTGATGCTCCTTCTCTAAGAGCAGGTAAAAAGGAAAGAGAATCCAGCTGAAATCCTAACCTTGCTATTTCTTAGTTGAATGTCACTGGAAAAGTTACTTAACATCTCAGAAGATTTCTCATCTATAAAATACAGATGATACTACTTACCTTAAAGGTTAACAGAAAGGAATAAATTAATTTTACAATATTTGTTTTCATCTCTGCAAGCAACCCACATCAACAAAATCCTACCAATGATTCACATATGCATCATTTTCCCAATTGCTCTCTTCTGATATGTGTATTAGTCCTTATGTTAAAAAAATAGTTTTGCTGAAAGGTATTTGGACCCCGAGCAAAATGCTAGAAGCAAAATTTGTCATGGTTCTCCCACTGAGTTCAGGTTTTAGACTTGAGATGTGAGTTTTGGCACTGGTGTGGGAATAGTTAATAGCTGTCAAATGCTGCTGGCCTCTAAATATACTATCATTTGCCTGTGTGAATTATCTCCTCATGTTTGTTGAGAGAACAGTGCTTACCTGAAATGCTGCAGTGTCATAAAATCATTCTTCAATAACAAATTCTGGGTGAAGGGAGGATATATCAGTCAGACAAGATTCTCAGGCCATGAGGTTTAAGTAATCAAGTCAAGTAATCAATGGGTTTTATATAGCTCATAACAGATGAATTCATCTTTCACTTAAATAACCTGAGTAGGTAAAAGCTTCTGGTAATTTTCTCATTTTAAAATTCAGTTGTTTAAAGACAAACTGTTTTCTACCATCGGCCAAGCATATTCTGTAAATCACAGTTCTGGCACCTTGTTCTTACAACCCCATATAAATACCTCCCTTTTTGAAGTAGATTTTGGATTCATAGAATATTCATTTATGTGCCTGGACACTCCATCAAACAAAAAAAAATCTTGCATGATTAAACAGAATATATTATTCCAGCTCTGTATTTACATAATAAATCAGGCCTATGCTGTGGGTCACTGAGTGCTAGCTATGGCATCTAACAAGTTGTGCCTTTAACCTCACTCTTAATTTTCAAATTAAAATAATTTTAAAGGGATACAAAGTTTCACAGTTTTGAAGTTGCAAGTATTCAAGAATATGTGGACTATTTTAATATGAACATTGCAGCTATGTGGTACCAAAGCAAATAATTCTATCAATTCGAGAGTTTGGGGTTTGACCTACTATGGAATGGCTGATACACCTATTTTGAGATTCAACACTATGTTTGGATATTATAGATACAAACTCCTCTCACAGTCCAGACTCAAGTCTTTCAGCAATGAAAGGTCTTCTGGTTATATGACTCCGTGTTCTCTCTATGCCCTGTTTAGGTAATAAGATATTGACTCTAGTTTCCTCAATGGAGGTATATACCAAGATAACTAGACTCAAGTCATAAAAACACTCATCATTAAATATTTAAATTATTAAAATATTAAAATAGAAAATAACACTGATCCAAATTTGATCTTCATTCTGTTTCAAATTACTCATTCAATGCATAATATATAAAAAATATTATTCAGGGCCTCTGTGACAATATAGCAATTGAAATTTATTCTGTATGCAGATACTTGTACACAGTGAAAAAACATTTTGAATGTAAAATACATGAACTAATAATAGTGCACATCTAACAGTGGGTGCTTCCAAGTTGGAAGCTAAATTACATTTTTTCAAGGTTTCAGACTTATCTGATCATTTCTGAAGATGGGTGAGGCAGGTTCTCCAGGAGCCTTTTGAGAAATAACTTATCTCAAGAGAAAAGGGAGCTGAGGAGAACTAGGTTGGTCCAAGAAAAATAGAATAATACTAAAGAGGAAGAGAGATCTTGAGTAGAGAAAAATATTGATCACTTACAGTTTATAGTCCAGTCTTCATGAATTTTTATCTGACAGCTGAGTAGATTGGTTAGAATTCTTAAAATCAGTAAAAAATAAAAGAACTGTGTTACTGAACTTTGTGAAAGCATTGAGGAAATGAGGTAGTTCTACTTTGTAACCTGGGTAACAGAATAAACCACAAGTAGTGAGGTAAAATATCATCTCTCTTGGTCTTATGTATTGGAGAATGTGGACTATGGAAACTAGTGTGAGCAAAAACATGGACCAAAAAAAGGAGAGGACATAGCATATCAACAAATTGTTTGGTGGCCTCAGCTGAAACAGAGTAGAAACAAAAACAGAACAAGCAAACAAAAACATATGCATGAATTCAGGAGCATGTAGGATGCCCCCTGAGACTCTGACAACTATTTGAATTGAATGACATTTTCATAACATTTTTCCTGATTTTATAAGTAATATATAAACTGTATAGGAAAAAATTAGAAAAGGCACAAATTAAGGCAAATATAATTTACTTGTGACCTCATCAAAATCAGGAAGAGTTAGCGGAAAGTGGATTTGTTGTAGGTGAACACAGCAAACAACAATAACCACTGCAAAATTCTATCACAGTTATTGTCATCCCTTGTTTACTCCTAACTGGGATAGTCTTGTTAATTTTATATGTCCACATCAGCATGCTATAGATACCCTACATCTTATGATTTATTCCTTAAATAGTCAGCTTTTCCTGTTATGTTTACATTTGCAAACCTAGGCAACAGCGTCCCTAGAAGCACGGAGTCAAAAGGCCAACAAAATACCTCAGATGTATTTGTTCTTCTCTTGCTTGTGTGCTCATGACTCTAGGCTTACTTTCTTTTTCCTTGAATTTCTTTAATGTATACTATAGCAGTCTGCCTCCCCCAAAAGAAATCAACCGAGTGATTAATACTGACCTTTGGGATATAATTTCATGTCATTAGCAGAGTGAAACCAACAGCAGTAGCAAAATGATGCATATTTTAAGCTTCTCTGCTCAGCCCTATTTCTGCAGTTTTTAATATGCAATTACAACAGAAGTTTTGTCATTTTTCTCAGAAAATTGAATGTCTAGGATGATACTGGCTCCATTTTTTATGGCTTTAGTAAACATTCATGTCTACAATGCCATCAGACAGAACCCCCAAAATTGTGCCATGACAGTATAGCACAACTGAGTTTGGTGCCATGGTTAAAAGGCATAATCAATTATAAGACATCATAAAAGGAAGTGTCCTTTGTTCAAATGTTTCATAGATAAAATTAATTAGAGATTTGAGTTGAACCTTTTGAGGCAGAGTGCTTTGGCTCCACATCCCTAGTCAGTTTCTGAACTTTTGAATCCCCACAAATTGCATATCCTCTGACACATGACAGAGGTTCAAGAAAAGTGAAATTTCAATTTCTTGAATAAATTTATTCAATTTCATAAATTTCACATTTATTCAAGAAATTGAATAAATGAATGAATGGATCCTCCAATTTTGAGAATGCAATAGAGTTGCAAATATCTACTTTCATCACACTCACTAGTCTTTGTAGGATGGACCATGGATAGTGGAATCAGATTACTGGAAGTCATTGTGTCACTGCTCTGTTGCTGACACCAGTCTCATGGGATCTGTCCAGTCAGTTTTCCTGTTCATTCTGTGACTCTCTGTCCAACTCTCATGATTGGTCGTTGTCTCCACCATCTCTCTCCACTGCCCAAAGCTCTTCATTCCCTACTGCAATACCTGTGAATTTCAACTTCTTATACTGACTTTCAAAGATTCCCATGATCTGTGGTCTATGAGCCTCATTGCCCATCATTCTCTTTTCCATGACTTTATCCTTTCCTTGCTTTGGTGCTCATGCCTTACTGATCCATAACCATTCAACAATCATTCCTATCTCTGTGATTTATGTCATCCAGTTCTCCATGCTACAGATACTCTTTGCTCCCTTCTGTCTTTCCAAATACCATTCAGCCTTCAATACTTAGACTCAGGTCCTCTGTGAAGTCTTTTCAAACTATTGATCTCTCATTGATTTCTCATTCATTCACTGATAACTTACTCTGGGCTGAGATACAAAGTTACCAGCTGCCAGGGATGCAAATATTAGTAAAATGAAGGTCCCACTTCTAAAATCATTATATTCTAATGGAAAGATCAACAAGTAAACAAATAATTAACAATGCAGAGAACCCAAGTCTTTTGACTCAATGCTTAGGGCTTTTTTAGTACTGAGCAGACAGTAAGCTCCCTGCTGTTTTGTTTTGCAACATATCCACATACCTTTAACACAGAGTCATAGAATAAATGTGTGTGGAAGAAATGGGTGAATGAATAGAATAAACTAAATAGAAACACTATAATGTTTCTCCAGAATGTTAAGCATCATGTGTTTGTTTGTTTAAATACATTCTAATTTTTCAACTTCCTTCTTAAAACGTGTCCACAGAACTGAACACAGTGCTGAATTTCAGTTGATTGTAAAACAATGGGTTAAATCTTATGAGTTCAATGGCCTTTCAGCTTTATGTGTCCCCTAACTGCACATGTATTCTCACTTTACCCAGTAAATGAATACATGTTCCTAATCCGTAGATCTCCAAGGACCTTAATATTTATGAAAAATGCATCATTTTACTATAAGTATAAAAAGTCATTAAAAACTTGTTTTTCAAAGAGATATAGCATTATAGGAGCTTGCACCCTAGAACAGGCTCATAGATTGATATAAGGAGAAAATACACATTTCTTCTATCTAATCTCATTCCATACTGATTTCCCCTTGGCTTTTGGTTTGACTTTCTCTGTGTATAGGAGATGATCTAGAACTGTGGATAGACCTGGGGCTTCATTTGGTTCCAGCCTTACCTCTACCATAAACTTTGCAAGTGGCCTTAACAAGCCGTGTGATCATTCACAATCTCTATTTCTTCCTTTTAGAAAGAGACTCATTATATCTATCTTGTTGAATTTGGTGAAAATCACATGTGATTTTTGTTTGTTTGTTTGCTTTGCAGTACGCAGGCCTCTCACTGTTGTGGCCTCTCCCGTTGCGGAGCACAGGCTCCGGAAGCACAGGCTCAGCGGCCATGGCTCACGGGCCCAGCCGCTCCGCAGCATGTGGGATATTCCCGGACTGGGGCACGAACCCGCGTCCCCTGCATCGGCAGGCGGATTCTCAACCACTGCACCACCAAGGAAGCCCCATATGTGATTTTTCTATGTGGTAATAAATGCACAGTGCGTGGCACATAGTAATCATTTATTAAGCAAAAACTATTGTTTTTAATACTGCATTGTACTTTTTACATCTGTAATTTTTTTTATTCTCAAGTAACTTAGTTTTTCTTGCTAATCATGTCTTCCTGAATCATCTCTAAGAGACTGGAGAACAAGAAAAAGAACAAATTATTTCTTTATTATTTTTGCTCTGCAGATTTCTGAATGTACAGGAATTAATACGAAATATATGTTAAGTTAATGACTCTATATATACTATACATGCATACTTTTGTGTGTATATATGTATATATATATATATAAATACATATATACACAGAGAGTTTGCTGTGAACTCTGCATAAAGAAATGGTGAATAGGTAACACCGAACCTCAAAAATCATATGAGTTGGTGGCCCTAAAACAATAGATATTGACTTACTATTACTATGACAACTTGTATAGAAAGCCCTAAGAAAATAATTCATTTTTTTCCATTAAAGCTAATACAGGAATAAATCAGCAAAACAATATGAAGGATTTGCTCAACCTGCAAAGACTAAGGACTTTTTGAGGTGAGAGTCAAGGAGGTTAGTCAGTATAACCCCTCATGAAATACTGGATAGAAAACTATCAGATTTAGCCAAGGTATTTGAAATTAAGTCTGGTGTGGAAATGAGGAAGTAATCTAGATAAGTCTTCTCTCATTTTATGCTAGAAGAATAAAAAGTATTTTAATCAAAAGTATCCTTTGATGATGTCAGTTCAATTGCTCTCCCAAAGCAGAAGTTCAGTACAGAACCCAGAAGTTTTTATTTCCCATTCAATTACCTCCAAGGAATATATATGAAGTATATATTTGCATTAGTCTGAAGCACCAGCCTAAGGGAAAGAAACTGAAGCCTATCTGCTTGTGAGCAATGGGCTTCATTTCATGCTTTGTTCTAGGGGGCAATGGACTCTATTCAATCATTAAAGAACAGTAAATAATTCTCCATTCTAGTCCCCAGGGCACAATTGGTATTAAATGAAAACAGTAAACTGGTATTTCGAAAGCATTCAATAAATGGGGGATAACATTTATCTAACCTTTGGATCAATACTATTGAAGTAGACTTTATTATTCTCATTTTGCAGATAATGAAATGGAGTCTCAGATACATTATATAAATTTGGCATCCAACAAATGTGGATTTGAATCACGGCTTTGCCACTTTCTAACCCTGTACCCTTGGGCAACTCTGTCCTCTTTCCACTACACCCTAATATATCCATTTTCCTCTCCAAGAGACAGTCAGCTGCAATGGAACTCATATTTTGTGGACCTTCCACATCTACCACCTGATCTTTACTTTGAACTGTACAGCATGGACACAGATCAGCATTGAGCTCTCTGCAGATTTACTGCTGTCACATCAGGATGAATACTGTTGATCTTACATGGTTAGCGCCAAGGGAATTTAGAGCTTATTCTGCGTATGCAAAGCTTAAACTCATGAGCTAGGGAATTGTTCCAACTTTTCAAGAAGACTTTTCTTTTTGATAAAATTTCATCTGATAATTCATAAAAAATGAGGGAAAGCTATCACTCCAGGGCACCCTGGGTAGATCAGAGCCCAATATCACAGAAACTTTCCTCAGTCTTTTCAGATCATCAAGCTAAATATTGAATCTGAAGTTTCCTGATATCCTTCCCATCATGAAGTTGAAATTAGATGTGGTCTCCCGTGGGTGCCATTCAAAAGAGTCTAATGGCAGCGTAAAAATATTGAAAGGAGGTAAACGAGATTCTTTTATTTAAATATGCATAACTATATAGGTACTAACTTCACTTCATTGAAATGAAAAGGAAAGAGCTAACTTCAATGTTAATATCATTCTCTCATTGCTTGACTTTATATATAAATGCCAATAATTCTGAGGTTTTACAAGATGGATATTTATAATTACTGCAGATTTCATTAGTTAAAAAGCCAGCATTAGAAGGTAAAAATTAGATATTAATGAACAATTCTTTGGAAGGATGTCATGAATTGGTATCTGGAGGATATAATCATGACTTAAAAATCAAGCAGATTAAATGAGTCCAGGACAGGATTAGATAGAATAAGGATTAAAATAACTTTAAAGACAGGTCCCTCTTGAACCACTTTTCCCACCCCGCAGGGAAAATAACAAAGTAGAAAAAGAAATAAGAAAGAATAAGAAATGTGTGTTTTAAAAATGTAATTTGCGGGTTTCCCTGGTGGCGCAGTGGCTGGGAGTCCGCCTGCCGATGCAGGGGACACGGGTTCGTGCCCCGGTCCGGGAAGGTCCCACGTGCCGCGCAGTGGCTGGGCCCGTGAGCCACGGCCGCTGAGCCTGCGCGTCCGGAGCCTGTGCTTCGCAACGGGAGAGGCCACAACAGTGAGAGGACCGCGTAAAAAAAAAAAAAGAGATGAGTAAGCAAGGAGATTTAAGAGCCAGAATGAAAGAGAACCTTGCCTCACAGTCTTGGTTTATTTCTGTTAAGTATTGTTTATTGGGTCATAATAGCTTCACATCAGACTTGAAATTGCCTCTATATTTTAAAAATAATAATTTTTTAAACATAAGAAAAAGGAAAAGAACTACCTCTATCTACTTAGTGGTAATCATTAGGCATGAACGCTTTATTTGAGAAGTTAACACTTACTGATAAGGAGTTTTGAAGTTACTATGGCCACCTAACAGCAGTGCTGTGCTCGCAATAGATTGCACAGAGCTTGTGTCACTTTTGTAGTGGTGCGAGAATTATAATTCAGTCTCAGCAGTGGTCCAGGAATTCTCAGCTCACACTCATGCCACTTATAATCTCCTTCCTTTTTGCTAAAATATATCTTTCCTTCAATGGTCTCATTGTGAAATAGCTCCATCTCCTATGATTTATATTTATAAATGAAGCAAGAAAAGGAGATTTTTTTTATGGCTCTTGTCTTTGATGTCTTTGTCATAATTCTGCTATGAGGCATTAGTGGTGAATCATTTTAAAAACTGACCCTGCTGAATTATTTGAGATACTTTGGCCCTTCTGGAAACTTCATGTTAGTTTCTTGTTGTTATTGCTTTGTTTTGTTTTGTTGTGTGTGTGTGTGTGTGTGTGTGTGTGTGTGTGTTTGTGTGTGTGAGAGAGAGATTAGGGCATGAATTCGTAGTTACAACAGGGAGAAAACAACACATCAGCAGGCACATCTTAGCCCTCAGATATCTTTACACATTTACCTTCCTTTATTCCTCTACAAATCCTATTTACAGACCAATTGGGCTATTCCTTATATTTGCAAAAATGTAATCTCAGCTGCTACAAAACCTTTGCTTACACTGATCCCTAGTATTTTCATATCTGTCCAATGACGTATATTTCAGGATGTAGGTAAAAAGTTACCATGTCTGTCAAGCCATTCATTAACTGCTAATCGAATCCCCCTCTCTAATACCAAAATCCTTTAGAAACATCCCCTGGAGCCCCTCTATATATTATGATACTTGGCTAGTCACACATTGCCTCTCATACTAACTATAGAAGTACCTTGAAGACAAGGTCCACGATTTATATATCTTTACCACAGCTTCTTGTTCAGGGCTCTGCATTTTGAAAATATTCAATAAATGTTATCGAATGATGTATGTCTAAAATGAAATTTAAATAGAATACTATAGAATTTTATCCTTTAAGACCTCATTAAAAATCTTTCCTATAAATAAGACAAATTTCTTACTTTACAAATTTCTGTCAACACCAGGGTCAAATGCAAAGAACTTTGCAGTCAGATTATGTTGCTTCAGACCTGAATTCTGTTGTAAATAACTGAGAGGTCTTGGACAAGTTCCTCAACTTCTCCTTTTCTTTGTTTCCTCATGTGTAGAGTGGACTTGATACAAATAAAACTGATCATGAACACCTATTTTACAGCACAATTGGAAGGCTTAAATATGCTGATAGACGTAAAGTACTTGAAAGTATGTCCACTGAGGATATGGTACATGTTATATAAATATTAACTGTATTACTGTCTCTTACCTAGATGAGAGATTTCAAAGAGTATCCACAGGTTAATCTGTCCTGCAGTCATGTTGTGTTCAGCCTGACATGTTGTTATACACAACACTTTTCAGTTTGTTGCCAACATTAAAAGGAAGATATTTTGTATTATCCAGATTTCTGGATTTTCTTTGAAACAAATGGAAAGTTTGGTTAACACTGAAAGCTTTGTTTGCTAAAGGGGAAACATCCATTGGAAGCAAGCACTGCCTGGCCCATCTAGACAGAGCACGTCTTCTCCGGTGTTCCAGGGGCCACAGCAGCTTGCTGCCTCCCTGACCACATGCCATCCCTCACATCACGCCTCGTCTGAGACACTCATCCAAGCTATCTAGCTGGCACATGTAGGCATTGGTTTTAAAAGACTCTGACATTTTAAAAATAATAATAATTTGTGAATACACAGCTGATGATCACCTATAGCAAAATCACACAGCCTGATGTGAATGCTACTATTGCAACAACTATGACCTTGACTGTCTCTACTACCACTGGCTGATGTTTATTGGCTACACATTATCTACCATGCACTGTCATAGACACTTGATATAAATGATCTCTACTACTTATGAGAAGCTTTCAAGGTAGGTAGTATTAATTGACTTATTTTGCAAGTGAGGGAATGGAAGCTCAGTGAAATACAGCCACTTGCCCAAGGTCAGTCATGGTGTCAGCTAGAAAACACAGGAAGATCTGGCCCCAAACCCAGTACTTTTCCACCACAGCGATCTACCTTCCCCTTGTCAACCTTTCTGGCTTCTCTCACACATATTTATCCATATACCAAGGGAGACTGAAAGAGGATGATTTTAGCTCTGTTGTGCATTTGAGGAATTAAAGCATGGGCAGACCCCAAAGGAAAAAAGTGACATAGATGTGTAAGCATAGTCCTGGGACAAATGCAGACTTTGTTTCTCTATTAGAAATGCTATGAAAATTAACTCAGAAAAAGAAATGCTAGAACCTTTTCCAACTGAATCCTCTGAAGTGAAATAAAAGACTTTAAAGATATAATTTTCCAATTGCTATGCTCAGTCCTATTTTAGAATATAAAAAAAATTCTGTTCTGAAAGCATTAACAACCTCTTTCTAATGAGGTAGAGAAACAATGCATTTCCACTAACATTACAAGCTGGGAAGGGTATTTCAAGCAAGGGAAAACCTGTATATATCTATATCTATATCTATATCTATATCTATATCTATAAGAGAGAGAATTAAGTATTCATTTTCATTAGGATACACAAACATTTTCATAATTTTACTATGAATAATTTGCAGTTGCTTGTTACATTTTGTTTATAGTTTCATTGATCTGCTTGGAGCTCACACAACTACAGTTTTGCTGGATCATTTGTAATAGTACTAGGAATCACACTTTCTGATCTGTTGGAGTTAGAGGATCCATTTTTGCAAATCTTTTCTGATTCTCCAAGAAGCAAAGTACTCAATTCAATGCTTTAGTTTTGGAATAAATTACTTAAAATGCTTTGAAAGTCTGTCTTCTCTCTTTCTCTCTCTGGAAAAAATAGGAAAGCGAGGTATAAACTGCTACAGTCTGGGAGCTTTTGAACATCCAGTGCTTGAATATCAAATCATATTTATGCTAGACTAATTAATAATATTTTTAAATACAATACCAAATGTAGGTGAACTAGATAATGTTTAGGAGAAAAGAAACAAACAAACAAAAGACCAATGAAACAATGCAGAGAAATCACTTATTGACCAATTCCTCCAAGCCCCAAAATAATTAAATCCAGAGAGTTCATGAGCTCTTGAATGTAGATGGGCATCCCACCATGGCAGTCACTAAATCGATTCATCAAAGCTATTTATAAACAAATGAGCTGTTGCTTCAGAAAAGGGGCCAACTATATCCCCAAATTCTTTGTATTTGTTCTAATTTCCATGCTTACTATGCTCCAAGCAGGCGTATATGGGGGGTAAATCCTATCAAACAACATAGTGGAAGAATTCCTGATCTCCATTTAAATTACAGTAAGAATTGATAGCCATAAGCAAAACAAACAAATGACCAAGCTCTGGTTCTGTTGGAGTTCACCTTAATCTTACTCAGATTTTACCAACTCATTCTATAGTAACTGGAAATGTCACAAATATAATGCTTTCCTTACTACAGTGTGGGATTAAGCAGTTACTGTAAACAAGGAATAAACAAGTTAAACTATTTCAACAGTAAACTGTCATTATGCTTTTTTAAATCTATATGTGCAAAATAATTTAACATGTATATAGCACCTATTCCCTAAGATATGTCAACACATCTATCTGGCTTTCTGTCTCGGGCAAGTTCTCAATCAACCTTACATGAGCAAACAGTCACATTCTAAGAGAAACAAATATCCAAATATATTCATGTTACTATTGTTACTTGGAAAAGATCCAGAGCCTAAATAAGGAAATGCATAAAGTATTTTAATATCCTAATTATTTTGATTTAACTTCCTCTAATAGTTTAAATTGATACTGAATTTATTTAGAACTCATTAGAGTTTTTTTCAACAGATCATAAACACATACAAGACAAAATTAATTATTCATGCTTTAAATTGCACATACACTTTTCCAAAAATCTGCCACCCTCTTCTACACTCAAGCTTTTTAGGAAAGTAATTACTAGCAATGTATATGTCATTCTGAAGGGCAGGGAGACCTTCTTCTCACTGATCTGAACACAAAACAGACACTCAGAGCTACAAAGAGAGAAGTTGGTAGGTGTCATCATTTCAGTATCACCATCTCGACCTCCCATCCCCTTGAAGCTGAGCTATGGGGCGGGGCGGAGGGTGGGGGAGGACACAAAGTTACAAGAATCATCTCTCCTTCGTTAATAACAGGAGAATCAATCATTTAATGACCTCATACACACTACAGAAAACTCAAGGTTGTGTATTTAATGAACACAGTGCATTTTTGTATAAGTTAACACTCACCTTTTAGCTATTTTGCTGAATTCAACTGGCTGTTTTCAAGGGAGGTAGGCTTTTGACTCAATGGAAACATTAAACATTCAAACTTGTTAGTAACCAACTAGGGCAATACAAGACTTTTTGACTCTTATTTTCTTAAACATGAGAAAGGTTAGATAATAACATCAATTAATTAAAAACCTACCGACGCCACAAATGGTGCTCAGTATTTCACATGCATTAATCCATTTCAATTCTCAGAGAATCTTGTGAGATTAAGTTCTTTTAGTACCTTCATTTTACAAATTTTTTAAAAATTCTAAAAATTAGAAAAGTGAAGCAGTTTGCCCTAAATTCTATAAATGGTAAATAACAGAGTTAGGTCTGTGTACCTTTCAACCCTAAATATGATTGACTATATCCTGCTACCTCTCTGCTTCAGTGGCACACATAACATTTAGTTATTCATTCAACTCCTAAAGCAGGACACATCCTTGCATAGGACCCTGGTGTGTGCTGGAGGCTGTGAAAAATATTAAGATGGTTAAGACATGGTCCCAATGCTCAAGAAACTCCTAATGTAAGAAGACAGAAATACTTAACAAATATACATTTTGTTTATAGAGAATGGAAGTGGTAATTTTGAAGAAAACTTCTTTTTCTTTAAGATAAGAGACACCCAATAATGTAAAGGGAAGAAAATTAATAGCAAGAGCACACACCATCTAGTTTGATCAGGCAGAATCCAGAAAACCCCTAGTCCAGCTTATTTTTGACACTAACATCCTCATTACCTTGGCAAAATCTTTGACTCCCTTGACCCAGATTCCTCATCTTTGTAGACGGGGCTAGATTACTAGATCAAATTTTAAACTAAAATATCTCCAACACCACTTAGAAAAAGAAGAGAGCACTATTCACTTGTAAGATGATATTTTTTCTATTTTCAGCTATGTAACTCACTTCATCTCTGCCTTCCACTGTGCAGCACAAGAATTACTCTTAAAAAACTGCAACACTGATTTGCTTTGTGTTGCTTTTTGATGAAGAGTGACTTTTTGGAGGAAAGATCTAATTTTTTTCCTCTTTTTCTTTTCACGCTGATTTTCCTTAGGTGGAGAGGGTCTGATCAGTGATATTACCCAGAACCTAGGGCAGAGGAATAAAAAACAAATAACATAACGATTCAACAGGCTTGCCTCTCTTTTGTTCTAGTTGAAATAGCAATAGACAGTAACTCTGTAAGTCATCTGTCTTGATGTGGGACACAATCTATTTCCGTGCATCCAGTCCAGTTCATAGTATTCCAAACAACCACCCTGTTGGGCCCTGCTGCAGTATACTATCAGCATGCCAATTATATGATCCCAATAGATGTGATCTGGGCATAAATCCCAAGCTTCCTAAACCATGGGGTTTTCTGCCCCTTCTTACTCCCTTCAGTGATTTGCCCTTCTCTCTCATCCTCATCGACTCAAATCTCAAACAATCTTTGTTTCACTGTTATGCCTTCCATGCAGACTTCCTTTATCAGAGTTTGGCTGTTAATTAAAATCCCTGGAGTTGACTCCTGGCTCCAATAATTCACAGCTGTGTGAGTTTGGGCTTGTTAGTAAAAACTTACCAAGGCTTAGTACCCTCATCCTTAAAAGGGGCAATATAGAGTCCACTGTAAGGATTTAAATAAGCATATACACGTGCTTGACACACAATAAAGTGAACAAGAAATGTCAATTAGTGTTGCAACTTGTCATAACCAAAGTCCTAATAAACTCTTTCACTATGTGGAAATTATACAACATTTTTTACCTGGGCCTCTCATTTGGTTCTTAGCATTAACTTTTTCTATTTGTGACAGCTCCTCTTCTGGAATTTTTTAGGTGAGGCTTTCTAATTCAATTTATAGGATAAGAATATATGGGCTACTTATTTTTACATTCTCCATAGCATCTAGTAGAGTGCATTCATAAAAAGGTGGTCAGGGGCTTCCCTGGTGGCGCAGTGGTTGGGAGTCCGCCTGCCGGTGCAGGTGACACGGGTTCGTGCCCCGGTCCGGGAGGACCCCGCGTGCCGCGGAGCGGCTGGGCCCGTGAGCCATGGCCGTTGAGCCTGCGCGTCCGGAGCCTGTGCTCCGCGGCGGGAGAGACCACAACAGTGAGAGGCCCGCGTACTGCAAAAAACAAACAAACAAAAAAACAAAACAAAACAAAAAAAGGTGGTCAATAATATGTGTTGTATAAATAAATGAATAAATAGTTGACTTACTTGGCTCCTGGGGTGTGGCCTCTGGCTGCGCTTCCTCTGAATATTTCACTTGTTAGAACTTCTGCCCCCACGAGAGTCTGATATTTGCACTATCTCCCAGCCTGTGGACAGCTCTTTCCCTTTTTATATGCTGCTGCATGCACTAGGCAGCCAGGATTCAGCTCTCACTCCACTGTGGCCCATTAAGACAGGACAATCTCACACTGGCAGTGCTGAAGGCAGTTAGGCCCAGGGCACAGAAGCAGAACAGGAGTCTGGAAATTTGGTTGATTGACAAGAAAATGCATTAAAATTTCAAGAGTAGCTTTGAAGCCACGTGCACTCACCAAACACTCAAGAAATTCTTTCTAGAGGGAACAAACCAGAGTCTTCTCTGGAATGCAGAACCCACCCCTGCTATAGGAGGCAGAGGAATGTCATGGAAAATATCCCTGCCTGACAGTGAAAGCAGAAAGAACCAGAATTCCTAATTGTCACTGTCTATGTGAACTTGGGGAAGCGACTTCTCTGTGAACCTCAGACAAAAGAGGGTAGACCAATGCCCCCTCAGATTCTTTCAAAATGTACACTTATGTGACTAGAAAATGAACAATACATATAATAATGCATAGCAAAATAAACCAGTTCTGCATGAAGGGGATGGTTAAAAATAGAAGTATTTTGACACCCACTGTAGAAGAATAAAAGCCGCATTTTGATGGATCAAGTTTATACAATTCAGTCCAGATTTGACATTATCAAACGAACATTTGATTTGGAGTCAGAATGTGGGGGACAGACGAAAAGAAGTGACACAAATCAGCCGATTTCAGAATAGTACTCAACATAAACGAAAAGCAAAAATTAACTTATTTCTTGATTTTCTTTTTTAAAGTTTAAAGAGTTAAAAAAAATTTTTAACTGAGAGAAACACTGTGCCATGTTGTTCTTACATGTTCTTGGACAGAGGAGGTTATGAAGACAGGCTGATTTTTTAAAAATCATTTCTGTCCCAAGGAATGTGAATTCAAATATAAGGATCCGAGTTTAAGCGGTTCCTATTGTTTAAAATCTGGGACCCAAAAATCCTTCATATGTCATGCAAATTACAAACAATCGAACAATTTCCTACAGTCACCCCAGGCCCTTTTGGTATCTATCATCATTCCCACCCCCTCCAACCCACACACAGATCAGGACCCATACCTCCCAGAGGAGATGGTAGAGGGGAGGGGGGAGGAGAGGAGGAGAGGGTGGTGGAGGAAGCTGTTTGCCATTTGGAACTATTTCCCAACAACCTGCAAATGGTCCAAGTTCCTGGGCAGCGTGCTACGCATCAAACTAAATCTGAAATGATAATCTGGTACAATTTTTTATTCAGAACATCAATTCTCAACATTAATTTTGACATGTTCTTTTTCTCTTAAGATTTCCAACTGGAACTGAAACATTACTTGGCAAGAGTAATACTTGGTGCAAAATAAGATGAAGCCCCCCACTTCTGGCCATAGGTGAGCTGCGTTCCCGTCCCTCCTAGGTAGGTGAGAGCTATTTCCTTATTAGGCCTTGGAGCCCGCTCTTCCACCAGCTCTGCCACTGACTCCAAAGAGCTGATAAATGGCACTTATTTCCTACTCATGACCTAGTTTGTAAGTTCATAAATCACCCCAAACACCCTGAAACCCATTTCCTGGGGCCTCCTCTTGATAAGCCAGAGTTTGGTACCTGGAAGAGGTCAGGGGATCAGCTGTGAGATCTGGGCTCCAGGAGTGGAGCCCATTAGGTTCAGGTGTAAGTCGTTTCAGTCATTAAAACACTGGCCAGCTGGAAGATCTACCATTAGAAATGTATGTGTGTGCGTGTCTGTGGTGGTAGCCAATGCGCTGGGGATTCTTTGTGTTTGTAAGGGGGAGGGGTGGATGGAGGTACAGAGGGTGGCTAAGTAATATAACACTAAAAATCGGAGTGCTTAAGTTATGGTAATAAATCATCCCAGTGTGTGTCTGAAGGTAGTTTCTCCCACCCACAAAATCCAAGCATTTCCATATCACCTTGATGACTTTTGCTATATCTGTATTCCCCATATATTAATTAAAAATTTTACTTACACCTCTATTTTCAATCTGGTATCCATCTCAAGCCTTGTCGTTACAAATATCACCTGTGAAAATATGGGATTTATGTTCTGCTTATATATATTATAATACCTGAAGGTTTTAAAAAGTAATCTACGTAACATCTGATACTGTGCATTTATCATTGGTAAATACATTTTATACTACACCTTGGAAAATTGCTCTAGAAGATTCACCATCAGTGATATTAAAGGTCAGAGAACTAGTACGAAAAAGCTAAGTTCTTGATGAGAAAGTTTTTGCCTATTATGCTTCTAAGACCGAATGGAGCTCTGCTGGGGGATATGCTGCAGAATTCAGACTTGCAAGGGGCCTCCGGGAACTTAAAATCCAGCTGGGAAATACATTAATACATAAGACAACTGTAACCGAGCAGGACCCTTCCCAGAATAGGTTCCCACCCATGTCTTCCACCTGCCTTTTGTGTGTAGAAAAACTTTAGTCAAAGAATAAATTTAATCAGAGAAGTGAGAAAATGCAGAAAGAAAGGAAAAGAGTCAAGCAAGACGAAATAATAATAATTTAGCCATTAAACAAAGTCAAGGACCTTTAATTCTTCCTCAAGGACTATAGATAATATTCTGAGCCATGTCCTTTGAGCTGTTTTGCAGATACTGAAATCCCCACCAGGTGGAGGAAGGTAACTGTATGCTGCTCACCAGCACGTAGACCCCAGACTGGTTGGAACCAGAAGGTTGATGATGCTGACTCCTGGTTACCTCACCACCGACCAATCAGAAGAATGTCCACGAGCTGACCACGCCCTGCTCCTTGAACACTATAAGACTCCTCACTACCCCCTCCAGGGCCAGACACACAGTCTTGAGGGCATTAGCCTGCTGTGGGCCCGTTTGCCTGGCAAAGCAATAAAGCTATTTCTTTCTACTTCACCCCAAACTCTATCTCCCAGATTTAATCCGGCGCTGATGTACAGAGGCCAGATTTCGGCAACATAACTAGTGTACATTAGTTAATTGGAAAGAAAATGCTTTACAATCGGAAAGGCAATATACCGACACAGAGCAATGTTATCAATGAATGGTTTTAGAATATTAAGAGAATTTAGCTCAGTGGAAGTCCTTTTCCCTTTGGGAGAGAGAGACTTAAAGTTATCAACAGTGTTGCAAACAAGTCTTGGACCAAAACTGGGCTGTGATGGACTTTCTAAACCACATGACATTGACTTCATTTCATTAACTGCGTAACTTTCACTTTGATTTTTCATGGTGGAACAGGCTTGGCTTACCGGTACAGATCTTGTTCAGAGTTAAAACTTCAGTGGAAAGGATCAAGCCCTGACTTTATACTTGGGTATCATGCTTTGGGTACTCTGGCTTTCTAGGTCTCTAGGAGCTCCTGAACGATAGCCATTTACCCTGCTAATTGTACTGACCTTGGAGGGAGACCAAAGTCCTGGACAGGCAGGTGAGTAGCTTGATCAGGCTCCATCAGCCCATGTCATAACTAGCCCTATGTAAATGGGAACTCTATGCCATAAGCAGAGCAGAGGGGGAATGGATGGTTCAGTTCAATTTAGCTTTAATCCTGGGAAAAGTCAGTACTCTTTCTCTAGGATCAGAGAGGAAACAGAAAAATCTTATTCTGTAAAGTACTAGAGGCCACTAAGCCATATGACCCAAATTTTAGTGCAAAGACTTGGATGAGCTTTAGCTGCATGGAAGCAGAATCTTTGAATATAACTTTTTTTTTTAATCTGGATTTTGTTTTGTTTTGATTTTTAAAAATCAACTTTACTATTTAAAATTTAATGAAATATATCATATATATTATAATGTAATATACAACATGTAACATAAATTACATGCAATGAAATGCACCCATTTTGTACTTGCACCCATTTATCCTTTCACAAGGTATATACTTGTGAAACTAACATCACAAACAGGATCAAAAACGTATCAATCACACCAGTTTCCTCTCCCTATGAAAACTTATCTGTGTACTTCTATTTTAAATGGTTTTGTTGTAGACAGTATACAGTTGGTATTGCCTTTCCTCCAGTCTGGAAAAATCTCTGACTTTAACTGGGGTATCTACATCATTTAAATTCATGCTTCAAATATGAATAGGTTTAAAGCTACAGTTTTGTTTTTTCCTATTTACCATATCTGTTTGCTTTTTTCCCCCTTTTAACTTGAATTTTATTGGATTAAATTATTCTATTTGATCTCATCTATTGGTTTAGTGGTTGCTTAGAGTTTGCAATATGCCTCCTCAATGTAAAAATGTATAAGCCTGAAAACAGTGTTCTTTCATTTTCCTCCTTTCATTTGTCCTTCATGCTATTTTTGTTGTATATTATTCTCTATGTATTAATAAACCCCATAATAAATTGATATTGTTTTAAAAAGTTAAGTTTCTTTTAAAGACACTTAAAATGTGGGAAAATTTATCATTTGTGATGATCTTCATTTATTTATGTAAATCTAGGTGTCTCTCTGTGTTAACTTGAAGAACTTTTAAAATATTCCCCATAGTATTAATCTGCTGGCATAAAATTCTTTCAGCATTTGTTGTCTGAAAATTTTTCATCTCACCTTAATTTTTGAAGAATTTTTTTTGCTGGATATAGAATTCTAGGTTATCAGATTTTCCTCACAACTACTTTACACTTATGCTCCATTATCTTCTGACTTGCATAATTTATGATAAGACATCTTCAATAATTCTTATCCTTGTTTTGCATTTGATGTGTCCTTTTTCTGTGTGGTAATTCTAACCTTTGTTCCTCAGTATTTCAGATCTTTTAATCTCCTGGTCCGTTTACATTATTTTTCCTTTGTCACTGTTTTTTTAAATCCATTTAATTATGATGTCCCTTGGTGTGGTTTTCTATAATCCATGGATTTATAGTTTTCACCACATTTGGAAAAATTTGGCCATTATTTCTTAAAATCGTTTTCTGCCCCTTGCCTTTTTTTCTATGACACAAACTATATGTATCTTGTACATTGGTATTATCCATAGGTCACTGAGGCAATGTTCTTTTTAGCTCTCTATTCTGTTCCATTGATCTATTTGCCAATTCTTTTACCAATATCACACTGTCTTGATTATTATAGCTTTACAGTAAGTCTTGAAGTCAGGTAGTGTCAGTGCTCCAACTTTTTCCTTCTCCTTCAATATTATGTTGGCTATTTTGGGTCTTTTGCCTCTACATACAAACTTTAGAATAATTTTTTCAGTATCCGCTAAATAACCTGATGAGATTTTTATTGGGATTGCTTTGAATCTATAGATCAAGTTGAGAAGAACTGACGTCTTGATAATATTGAGTCTTCTTATCTATGAACATGGAATATCTCTCCATTTATTTAGTCCTTTGTTGATGGATCCGGTTTTAGTGACTGATCTTTCTCCTAGTTATGGAATGCATTTATCTTTCTTTGGCATGTCTAGTTATAATTTGATTTTGTGAATGTTACATTGAAGAGTGTCTAGATTGGGTTCTCTTCCATTAAAGAGCTTTGTTCTGTCAGGCAGTTAGATTATTTGTGGATTCATATGATCCCTTCATGTTGTGATTTAAACATTTTTTTAGGTGAGTACAGAGCTAGAATAGCCTTCTTTCTAGGATTGTTCAGCCTTACTTCTACAGTATGAAATTTGGGGGAATTCACTCATTACTCTGGGGCATCACAATGAACTATCCATTCTGGCTGGTTGAAGCTTGAACATCTCTTTACCCACTGTGAGATTTGAGTCTAGTTCACCTTATTGCTCTGTGATTCTTATTTGTTCATCCTTGTAGTTTCACCCTATATAAGGGTTGCTTATTACTCAGCAATAACTCCAGAGGATACTTTTGCAGATTTCTAGATTTTTATTTCTGTACATTGCTCTCTTTACCAGAGTTCTACATGCACTTCCAGATGCCTCTGTCTCCTTGAATTTTGGTCTCTATCTCCTCCATTCAGCAAGATCACTAGGCCCTGTTCATTTGCCCTTCCCTGCACCCATGGTTCAAAAACTGTCCCTATGCATTTAGCCAAGGAAATTGTAGCACTTATTTCATTTATTTCCCTTCTCTCATGTATCACATTCCAGGATTTCCTAGTGTTCAATGTATGAATACAGTCTGTTAATATTTTTGCCTAGTTTTATAGTTGTTTATGGTGGTTCTTTATACTGTGTTATGGCCAGGAATGGAATAAAGCCCCTTAGCTCCCCCCACCCTTTTTTTTTTGGCCATGCCATGCGGCTTTGCAGGATATTAGTTTCCTGACCAGGGGTTGAACCTGGGCCCTGGCGTGAAAGCACTGAGTTCTAACCACAGGACTGCCAGAGGATTCCCTGTATTTTAAATTTTTGTAAAGTATACTATGGTTGAGTATGTTCACGAGACAGTTTGAATTTTCAACTTTCTAGATCTCATATAAAACACTGAATTTTGTATTTATGTCATGTCAGATAGCTAATAACCTATAGTCTTTATCTTTCCCAAAGCCACACAGAAATTTCATCCTTAGAAGAGAATAAAGGGGACATTTAAGTTAATCCTTGTATGGTGCCTGATGACCTTTTATGAAATTCTTTTGTTTTATTATATTTGAACGTCTGTAGCAGTGTGGAACTCTGTCCTCCCAAAGGAATCTTATCCCATGATAAGACAGTTCTGTTACAAAACACCTTCTTATGTTGGCCTAAATTCTTTCTTCTTGTACTTTCCAATATCTGATTCATATGCCAGCCACTGGAATAATCCAGAATTTATTTACTTTTTAAAATCATTCATATCCCACCTGCTTCCAAATCAGATTTGAGGCAGTCTATTCAGAAGACATGCATGGCAAATGTTTGATGCATAAGAACGTCTCTCAAGTCCCCTGGGCATACCCTATTCTAAATTAAGCATTCCTGGTCCCTCAATTATTTATCATATGATTAGGGATTAGTTCCCTTATAAGAAAAGACACAAGAAAGTACAATGGTGGTTTCCAGAGCCTGGGGGAAGGGAGAAAAGGGGAGTTGTTGTTCAATGTTTATAGAGTTTCAGTTTTGCAAGATGAAAAAGTTTTTGAGAACAGTTATACTTCTATACTGTACACTTAAAAATAGTTAAGATGTAAACATTATATGTTTTTCACAAAAAATTTTTTTTAATGACAATAGATGCATGTAACAAAGGCAGTTGAAGTAGTAAGCAAAAATGGAGGTTTCTTCCTGATCTTATAACAATGTTTTCATTCTTTTGGCTTCATTGCTAGATCTTCTCATCAATGAATACATCAAATCCAACCTTGTTTCAGAGCTCTGTTGAGTGGGATACCGGGGGAAAAAAAGGAATTTGGAGTATAGTAGGGGCTCCAAAAATGAGGCTATAGTTTAGCCATCAGTCTGAGAGAACTAGGTCTGCAGAACCAAAAATGCAAACTCTACTGTTGCTACTATAGTGGCCAGGGATTTAGAGGTTTTTACATTGGATTAAAAACACCTTGACTTGAACTTGGAAGTGTAAAATCTGCAGTGTGGGCCAGCTGGCTGGAGATCTAAGGAGAGCTGATGGTTCAATTCCAGTCTGAACGAAGGCAGCTTGGAGACCCAGGAAAGCTGGTGATGCAATTTCTCTCCAAAGGCAGTCTGCTGGAGGAGTCTCTCTTGCTTAATCGTATTTTCGCCGTGTGTGTGTGTGTGTGTGTGTGTGTGTGTGTGTGTGTGTGTTTATACAATTATTAAAGGTTACTTTACATTTATAGTTATTACAAAATATTGGCTAAATTCCCTGTGTTTTATAATACATCCTTGAGCCTATCTTATACCCAATAGTTTGTACCTCCCATTCCCCCCCCATATTGTCCCCCACCCCAAACCGGTAACTACTAGTCTGTTCTCTGTATATGTGAGTCTGCTTCTTTTTTGTTTTACTCACTAGTTTGTTGTATTTTTTAGATTCCACATATAAGTGATATCATATGGTATTTTTCTTTCTCTGACTGACTTTTTTCACTTAGCATAGTGCCCTCCAAGTCCATCCATGTTGTGGCAAATGGCAAAATGTTATTCTTTTTTATAGATGAGTAGTTTTCTATTATATATATATATATATATATATATATATACACCCCACTCTTTATCCATTCATCTGTTGATGGACACTTAGGTGGTTTCCACATCTTGGCAATTGTAAATAATGCTGCTATGAACATTGGAGTATGTGTATCTTTTTTGAATTAGTATTTTGGGGTTTTTTTCAGAAATTTACCCAGGAGTGGACTTGGTGGCTTATATAGTAGTTCTACTTTTAGTTTCCTGAGAAATCTCCATACTGTTTTCCACAGTGGCAGCATCAATTTACATTCCCACCAACAGTGTAGGAGGGTTCCCTTTTCTCCACATCCTCACCAACATTTGTTATTTGTGTTCTTTTTGATTATAGCCATTCTGACAGGTGGGAGGTGATATTGTGGTTTTGATTTGCATTTCCCTGATGATTAGCGATGTTGAGCATCTTTTCATGTGCCTATTGGCTATCTGCATGTCCTCTTTGGAAAAATATCTATTCAGTTCTTCTGCCCATTTTTTAATTGGGTTCTGTGTTTTCTGATGTTGAGTTGCATGAGCTCTTTATATATGTTGGATATTAATCCCTTATTGGTTGTGTGTGTGTGTGTGTGTGTTTATACAATTATTAAAGGTTACTTTACATTTATAGTTATTACAAAATATTGGCTAAATTCCCTGTGTTTTATAATACATCCTTGAGCCTATCTTATACCCAATAGTTTGTACCTCCCATTCCCCCCCCATATTGTCCCCCACCCCAAACCGGTAACTACTAGTCTGTTCTCTGTATATGTGAGTCTGCTTCTTTTTTGTTTTACTCACTAGTTTGTTGTATTTTTTAGATTCCACATATAAGTGATATCATATGGTATTTTTCTTTCTCTGACTGACTTTTTTCACTTAGCATAGTGCCCTCCAAGTCCATCCATGTTGTGGCAAATGGCAAAATGTTATTCTTTTTTATAGATGAGTAGTTTTCTATTATATATATATATATATATATATATATATACACCCCACTCTTTATCCATTCATCTGTTGATGGACACTTAGGTGGTTTCCACATCTTGGCAATTGTAAATAATGCTGCTATGAACATTGGAGTATGTGTATCTTTTTTGAATTAGTATTTTGGGGTTTTTTTCAGAAATTTACCCAGGAGTGGACTTGGTGGCTTATATAGTAGTTCTACTTTTAGTTTCCTGAGAAATCTCCATACTGTTTTCCACAGTGGCAGCATCAATTTACATTCCCACCAACAGTGTAGGAGGGTTCCCTTTTCTCCACATCCTCACCAACATTTGTTATTTGTGTTCTTTTTGATTATAGCCATTCTGACAGGTGGGAGGTGATATTGTGGTTTTGATTTGCATTTCCCTGATGATTAGCGATGTTGAGCATCTTTTCATGTGCCTATTGGCTATCTGCATGTCCTCTTTGGAAAAATATCTATTCAGTTCTTCTGCCCATTTTTTAATTGGGTTCTGTGTTTTCTGATGTTGAGTTGCATGAGCTCTTTATATATGTTGGATATTAATCCCTTATTGGTCATATCATTTGCAAATATTTTCTCCCATTCAGTAGGTTGTCTTTTCGTCAATCTTTTTATTCTACTCAGGCCTTCAGCTTATCGGAGGAGGCCCACCCATATTATGGAGGGTAATCCGTTTACTCAGAATTCAGCAATTTCAATGTTAATCTCCTCCCCAAACACCCTCCAAATTAACACATAAAATTAATCATCACAGATGTTTACCAGAGACACAGCAAGGGCTAACAGTAGTGAAGTGTCAAAACTTCAAAAGACTCCACTGAGATTTAAGTGAAAGGACAAGTCCTGTAGAAAACTAGGGGAAGAACATTCCAAGAAGAGAAACCGGTGAGTACAGAGGGCTATGGTTAGGAGAGTATTTCTCTAAGGAACAGGGGAGACCAGCGTGGCTGGGGCAGCAAGCGCAGAGGAGAGAGGAGCAGGAGCTGAGGCCAGAGCAGCAATGCGAAGTCAGATGCAGATCACGGAAAGCACATGGGGTTTTAAGCTGGATGACACAGTAGCCATTCCATGGTACCAGCACGGGAATAACATGAGCTAATTTTATAATATGCTTGTATTGATACTATTTCGATTAAATAGGCCTAAATGGTAGAAAGGCAGGCACTATTTCAGACACGTCTCAGATGTCATTTGAACTGGAGTTCAAAGCATTTAAGTGAATGATTGAAAGTCACAAAGCTGGCAAGTGACAGAGCCAGTTCTGATTCTCTTTTCCCTCATGTGACATGCTGACCTCCAGGTCACTCTGCCCTTCCTATGGCCTATAGGGTCTCCAGGCCACTATTTGGTGATTTAGAGTCATGATTATTGAAGCCACAATTTAGCATTCTCAGAAAGAAGAGTCACATAAATCCAAAGATGAAAAGATCCAATTCCTCTTGTCTTTCTTGTGAGCTCAGGACTAGGATTTGTCCTGCAGTGACAGAAGCCATTCGCACCTTCTACTAATGCTTTTGCTTCAGAATGTCAGCTTATTCATTCTCCCAGATTTCAATCTACTCAGTGATATAAGGAAACATGTTTTTTCCCCTTTCCTCCAGTCAGGAGGCTAAGAGATATTTCCCTGGATGATGCTTTTATAATATTCAACAGCAGCTCCCTGGAGAGAAAGGATAATTCAAAATCTTAAACAAGATATTCAATTTGAGATTAGTTAAGTGGTTATTTGGCTGAAAGGGATTTGACAAACAAGAAGTACTGCTATATCTTCAGGCGAAGGAAATATTCAGTTGAATTTAATTAGCAGTGGGATTTTTCTGGCACCTCTCCATTACGAACCTTCAAGCATTGAAAGGGTAATTAAAATTTCTGCAGGTTAATAATCACAATAAAGTTTCATTTAAAAATGAGAATTCTAAGCTAAATGCAAAACACTGGTCTAGGATTCCCAAGAGTATTTCCTCCAAGATCATAGTTAATATACAGACTGTAGTCATGCATTTTATTAACATTTGTGGTCTTGATCAATTTGCTTTAAAATCACACAGCTTTCAAGTCTGGTAACTTTAGGCTTGGAAGAACATACATTGTGAATAAATGTTGGCACTGAGTTTCTTCAAAACTCTCCAGTAAGCACATTATCCTCTGGCACAGAAGAAATGCTTACAGATTAGAAGAGAGACTTTGTATTGTCTTTGTTGGTTTTTTTTGCTGGAGGGGTGGCAGCTCAGGATCAAGGGCACTGCTGACCAAAATCACAATGATAGTGAGAAATACGAGAGTTCTGGCAGAGGCGGGTAGTGGTTAGCTAGTATTTTACTCTGAAGTCTCATTTTACATATTCTAAGTTTGGGAGGACCTGATTCTCCTCCTTCCTTTGTCCCTTTATTCCTCACTGGGCTTATCCCTGGCGTGGAAGATGGCTTTAAGCACGACATACCAAAATTCTACTACAAGAGATGACAGATGTTAGAAAATAAGAAGTTTGCTTATATTTTTAGGTACTTCATCCATGAAGAATGTGAGTGTTAAAGGCAAAAAGATTTGTAATGGAAAAATGTAGCTGCTGTGAGGTCCTAGAGGATGAGGAAGGAGGGAGAAGACTAAGGGAAAGTGAACTCCAGGTGGCCCTGTGCACTCCAGGTGTCCATGGAGCACTCATAGAATGTGGCACAAAGGGTGCAGCCAAAGAAGATTTCCTCTGGCCCCTGGATACTATGAGGATTTCTGAAAGCTTTCTGAGAGGATGTCTTCCCTTTCCACGTTTGTAGGGCATAAGTGTAAGTTACCATGTCTGTTTCCAAAAATGTTCAAAAAATGCCTTATACACCTATTCATCTTTCAGTCCTTCCAGTGATGTCCTGCAACCAGCGCATACAGACTTGTCAGAACCAATTGTTAAATTTTTAGGAATGTTGGGGGCAACTCTTAAATCACTGATAGTTTGTAAATGGCTATGATGAAAGTAGTTACACCATGAAATCCAGCAATGCTACAAATCAGGCCCCACCCCAGAGAGCCAGGTTTTAAACCTTTTTCAGCACACCACTGAAGTTTTCTACTCACTACTCAACACCATACCATGTGGTTTCTGCTTCGCTTTCCATCCCACTTATTACCATGAGAGGTCACAGATGGCATCCTTTCCAAATACAGTTATCCCCACAATCCACATTCTTCCTGACCTCTCAGCATCTGACAGTGTCAGTGGAGTCCACCTTCCCTTTCCTCCCACAATACTGCTATCTCATGGGTCCCAGGAGATTTCAAACTCTCTGCTAGGTCAGTTTCAACAGTTCTGTTTCTTCCCTCCTTCTCTCAATGTCACTATTTCTCCTTAGTTGGAACTGAGCCTTCTTCACTCTTTCTCCCTCTGCCAACCCATTCACTGTCTGGTTTATCTTACTGTGCAGTGCAGACGGGGGCCATGCCAACCCCTACTTCCCAGACTCATGGTTCAGTTCCAGGCTAGTATTTTATTTAGTTAGTTAGTTATTCTTTTTTTTAATTTATTTTTTGCAGTACGCGGGCCTTTCACTGCTATGGCCCCTCCCGTTGCGGAGCACAGGCTCCGGACGCGCAGGCTCAACGGCCATGGCTCACGGGCCTAGCCGCTCTGCGGCATGTGGGATCTTCCCCGACCGGTGCACGAACCCGCGTCCCCTGCATCGGCAGGCAGACTCTCAACCACTGCGCCACCAGAGAAGCCCCAGGCTAGTATTTTAACAGACTGCTAGTCTTAGCACTTGGTAGGCCCCATAGTATCATAAACTCAACTTTTCCAAAAGCAAACTCATTATCTCTCCATCTTTCCTCAGCTCTTGCTCTGACTTCCTTATTTTTGCCAGTGACATCATTAGAACAGTTCTCTCTACCCTGTCTGATGATCACAGGGAATTTATAAATCAGAAATTTTAAAATAATCTTTGTTTTTCCTTCCTTACTGTTTACTTCTAATTTACAGCACATCTTACTACAATATTTCTTCCTAATGTATCTCACATATGTTGCCCCTAATAGTCCTCTTTTCATCACACTGCTTTAGCTAAAATCTGCTTGTTTGATCCTCTTCACCATTGCACTAGACTTCTAATTTGTTGTCCCGAATACCTATTGATATGGGAGGTACCAGGTGAAAGGCAGAAAATCCCAACAACGTTCAGATGCTAATCTAGGTTGGTTTTACTTAAATTCTTTGCCATCTCTCCCTTCAAGAAGTGGAGACTAATTACCCTCCCCTTGAGTGTAGGCTGGACTTAGCTGACCCAATTCTAATAAATAGAATAGAGCAGAAGTAACAGTGTGAGACTTCAGAAGCTAAGTCATTAAAAGCACCAGGCTTCCTCCTCTCTCCCTTGCCTTTGGATCATTCACTCCAGGGGAAGCCAGCCGCGATGCCACGAGGATGTCAGGTAGCCCTGTAGAGAGGAATATGTGCTGAGAATCTAAGGATTTCTGTGAGTGCCATGAGACTGAGCTATCTTTGTGGGTCCTCCAGCCCACTCCTGTGATTACAATCCTAGTCAACGGCTTGACCGCCACCTGCTACGGAACCCTGAGTCAGAATCATCTCACTAACTTAGTCCTGGATACTTGCCCCTTGGAAACTGTGAGATAAAAAAATGCTCATTGTTTTAAACTGGTTAAGTTTTGGGGTCATGTCTTAGGCAGCAACAGATAACTAATAAACCATCTTTCACCTTGCTCCAAGGTCAGCTTTAAAGGGAGAGTTCTGGGCTTCCCTGGTGGCGCAGTGGTTGCGCGTCCGCCTGCCGATGCAGGGGAACTGGGTTCGCGCCCCGGTCTGGGAGGATCCCACATGCCGCGGAGCGGCTGGACCCGTGAGCCATGGCCGCTGAGCCTGCGCGTCCGGAGCCTGTGCTCCGCAACGGGAGAGGCCACAACAGAGGAAGGCCCGCATACCACAAAAAAAAAAAAATAATAATAATAATAATGATAATAATAAAGGGAGAGTTCTGATGAAGCCATGTCAGTGCTAAAAATTTCCAAAGGCTTTGGAAATAAACTCTCCACTAGATAAAGTCCTGTCTTTTTAGTCTGGTATTCAAGGCACTCTACAATATATCACCAGGCATCTCTTCAGCTTTATACCCCAGAACACTATCTATTACAGTTTATGTTGAGCCAGTTGAGAATGTTGTCCATTCTCTGTAAAATATGCTGTGCATTCTATCCCATTCCTATTCTTAGAAAGGAATGCTGTGGCTTTGTTATGGTGATCACAGAGACTTTTAGCTTCACCATCCTTTCAAACCCTCTTCCTTAAAGAAATCCAGACATTAATGCTTCTCTTAAGTATAGCAGAAGGAAGATGAGGATTAGAATATACTTCAGGTCATCTGGTTTTTCTGCAGTTAAAGACTGTTTTGTTTTGTCAGGGGGTGACTCTGTCCTCTTTTCTCTGCTCTTAGCCTCTATTGCCTTTGGCTTGGGCCCAGTCCCTGCAGGATTGCTGCTTTCTGGAGCTCCCTGTCTGAATTTTTACCCCTCTGCCTTCTGCTAGCTCATGACACTTATTCCAATCTCCTTAATATTAGAGAATTGCTCTATTCCCAGTTTGATCATAGATATGAGTATCTTTTGTCTTCAAGTAGCCATTTTCTAATTCTATGGCTCCTCGACTTAGCCTTATAATTAAATTCATTTCAGCATCTTGGTTTCTTAGAAAGCAAAATACCAAACACACACACCCCTCCTTCTCAGAGGGTCTCCCAGCCATCTCCACCCTGTCTGGAGGTCCATGAAGCAGTAGTGGGTGGCCCCTCCAGCCCTCTGAATGTTTCTTACCATATGTGGAGCCATACCTTTGTGGAGTTGATGACAGGAGGATTTCATGCATCATGTGCCCAGAAAAATTTCTCTCTACTCCTTTTCTTTCTCTTTTCTTCTCTTTTTCCTTGTTCTTGCTTTCCATTTTTTCATCTGTATTCTCTGTCTTTTCCTTTTCTCTACACTGAAGCGCTATTCTTCATGCTTTCACCCTGTGGATAATGTGCTTGTGTAAAAACAGTCAATATTTTAAATTTTAGTGAAAAAAACCAAACAAACTCTAGTTCAGTCCTCATGTACCAGCAGCTGCTGTAGGAAGGGCAGACTTTTGATTTCTCCTGCCTGATGCCTCTGAGTTCACAATGGGGACGTCTCAAGTCCTGGTGCACACTGTCCATTTAAATTATCTTAATTTATTTATATGAATGAATTAAAGCCTATTTTTGCTCAACTGTCCCATGAGAACAGAGTTGTCAGGCATGAGTCAGCCATCTGATATGCCCTTAAAGTGGGTAGTGACTTGTAAATACTTCTAAACTCCTTAGGTGCCAAATTCCACTAGTTTTATATCTGGAAGAACCAAAAAAAAAAAAAAAAAAAAAAAAAAAAGGTCACATTTGCTTCTTCAAGACTGTCATATACTTGTCATATATTTCTTTTTTTTTTTTTTTTTTTTTTTTGTGGTTTGCGGGCCTCCCTCTGCTGTGGCCTCTCCCGTTGCGGAGCACCGGCTCCGGCCGCGCAGGCTCAGCGGCCATGGCTCACGGGCCCAGCTGCTCCGCGGCATGTGGCCGCTCCGCGGCATGTGGGATCCTCCCAGACCGGGGCGCGAACCCGGTTCCCCTGCATCGGCAGGCGGACGCGCAACCGCTGCGCCACCAGGGAAGCCCTGTCATATATTTCTTAGACAGACAGTGACCATCTACCAACATTCCTACATGGAGACGCCCACTGGCCATCTAGAAAGGGATATGAGAAATTGGAAAGACAATATCTTCTACAGGATAAATCTGAGTCTCAAATAAATAAATGACTTAACCAGGACACTAAGAGAGAAAGAAGAATCAAAGGGACAGGTTAGTAACCTAACTGCCAGACTACCGCATATTCTGGGGAGTTACACTGATGCCAAGTGGTAATTCATGACTGTCCGTTTGACTATAGTGCCCAGTTGTTTGGCCAAACACAGTCTCAAAGTCTCTGTGAAAATATGTTGTAGATGTGATGAATATTTAAATCGGTAGACTGCGAGTACAGCAGATTATAATGCCATAATCTGGGTGCTCCTCATCTGATAAATTGAAAGCATGTAGAAAAGAGATTGAGCTTCCCAGTGCAGGAAGGAACTGTGCCTCCAGATTGCCTTATGAATCAAGATTGTAACATCTACTCATGAGAATTTCCAGCCTGCTGGTCTGTTCTACGGATGTCAGACTTGCCAGCTGCCATTACCACGAGTCATTTAAAATAAATATCTGAATCTATCCTATTTGTTCTGTTTCTCTGGAACCTTAACTGATATGTGATGATACTGCAATTAAGCCATGCTTATCAGCTGATACCTTAAATAACCAGATACAGGAACATTTGTACCATTGTACTGTACTAGTATTCCTAACTGCTGCTAGAATTCCTGGCTAGCATTTACTGAGTTCTTAGTAAACATCAGACTCTGCACTAAGTATTTTCCATAGATCATGGTTTTAAGCTATACATTAACCATGTGATGTTGTGTATATTTTATTTTATGCAGCTGGATTTAAGGAGAAAAAGGGTAAAGAAAATAGAGGGGTGGGAAAGCAAGGAAAGAAAGGATAACACTTGTTCATGCCTACACAATCAGTAAGAGGAAAATCCAGGACACTGACCCAGATCTAACTCCAAAAGTCACATTCACACGAGTACACTGATCTTAAGTACAGGAAAATCCACTAGTAACTTGTGAACTGAGGCTCTGGTATTAGGGGCTCCAAGTTCACCAACAGAAATACAGTTTAGTAATCCTATTCACCAGCATTACTAGGGCAGTTTCTAAGTAGCTGACTCTGCTGAGAAATGGGTTAAACCTGAACTTAAAAACTAAGGATGATCAGTCATTATCAAAAGACAATCTATAAATAAACCTCCAGATTTGCTGGTTTCTTTAGAATAATTGAAATATAGGTTTACACTCCATTTAGTTTATTTACATGGCATCATTGGGCATTAGGAATACACATAAGTGAGGTTGTCTTATTTCATTTTAAAGTAAGAGAACAATACCTCTTTAAATGCCAAATTCTTTTAAAATAATTATCAATGAATTTTTCTAAAATACACTACATTTGCCACCCTCTTCCCTCAAAAAAGAGACTGAACATAACTCAAATGCATCTTCTGACACAGGATGACCATTACTACCATACCTTTTTGTTCATAGAAACACCTTCCAGAGCTAGTGATGGATGAAGCATTTTTTTTCCTGCACTAAAGAGAACTGGATGTCTGGGATTTTATATTCTTGTCTACTTCTTATAATGTTTCAATTTCCTTATACCATCTGCTGGTACCCTCACCACTGCCTTCAGTGGGTCTTTATTGCCTCTTGTATGCAAGGTATCTAAATCTGAAATCATTATCTTTGTCAAGACCCTCTTTTTCAAATAGCATTCAGGCCCTAAATTTCATATTAATGTTTAACTTTTCTTTATCTCTTGTTTCTCATGTTTAACTTATTGCAGAATTAGATTGAATCTACTTCCTCCTATGAATTCTTAGGTGACTTATTAATACACATAATTCTCAGACAAGATTTATTCAAGTGTAAGTGTTCTCCTCCGTTTCTCTAAACCGTCTTTTAACGAGATATTGTGGAATGCAGAATCAAGTGAAGGGATGGAGATGTGGTTGGAGATTGGATTTAAGCTTCAATCTAAGTTGATATTCATAATAAAGACCCCTGGGTGTTGGGTACCTGCAGGAATGGAGAATAAAGAAAAAGTAAAAGAGTTGCTAGTGGCTGTAAGAAAAATTGGGACATGTAAAAAGGGTTGCTAGGGTTACGATTCATATGCCCAATAATATTCCTTGAAAAATGAAAATAAAGGCTAGAATTTCTTTTTTAAAAAAAAATTACTAGTTGATGACTAGACTGCTTCTTCAACGTTACCCACCTCAGAGACTGTCCTGTGACTTAGTAGCTATTCAGATTGTGTCTGTTGAATAAATGACTGAGTAAATGAATAAACACATGCTTTATTTTTCATGGATTGAGGGCCATTCTACACCCTCAAATCCTGGGTTTGTGGCAGCCATTTTTCTCACTTCTCCTACATCCTTTTTTATTCATTTCAAGGGTCTTGTCTGTGTTCTTCAAGGGTGGGGATGAAGGAAGTTATCACAGATAAAAGAACAGAGACTAACAATGTGGTACAGAAAAGAGGATTGAATCTGGATGCAGAGGTCTTTGCTCTGCTCTAACTTGCTAGGTGTCCATGAGAAAATACCTCAGTCAAAGGAGGTGATCGGCTAAGTCAACACTCTAGCATGAGGCTCAGTACCTAATCAGGGCTTAAGAAATACTTGGAATGATTTCTTATCCCACCCCCACCCCCAGCTCTAAAATTGAGTCTATAATTCTAGGAAAGCATTTTTGGCAGATTTGATTCTTAAGAGAGATATCCCCTGAGCACAGAATATTTGGACTCAGGCTGAGATACTTTCTGCCTGTGCTTCCCTCGAGAGGATGGATGGCAGTCCCATTTGTAATGCCTATAAAATCATGCAGAGTGGACCACTGTAATATACCTAATAAACCATCTGGCATTGCTTTTGTTTCTCCCAGAAACTGCCTACCACACATTATACCAAAAAGAGTGTGTCTGCATATATACAGAGCACACAAACCTGCTTGTTCACTGAAAAGTTTTCCCTGCCAAAGAGGTCAAGGTGAGTTGGTTACATGTACACTGGCTTTATTTGTTGTCTCCTAAAACTATACTGAGCTGGGACCTATATCAGTGCTGATGCCAAAGGAACAGAAATAGTGTGGAGAAAGTGGGGTGAAAGAAAGTGCAGACAAAATCTATTTGAGTCTGATAACTAATGGGCAGTTACTCTCATTTGGCTCTTTCTTCCTGTCACTTTTTAAGAGACTATCCAAGAAGCTCTGAGATGATCAGATAATCCATTCCCAGAGGAATGGGAAGTGGAACCCACATTGTCCTAGAACCAATGCTACCAGGATTGAAGAATATATTAGGAGTCACCAGCTCACTTCCCCAGTCCGGGAGAAGTTGGGATGCTTTTAATTGTGGGTCCAACGTGCTTGGGGGTATTGTACCCAGTCCCAGTTATTCTCTTCTCTCCATCGTATGGCTCAGACCTAGGTGTTTGGCCTTTTCTTCAGTTTTTTGCATGGACTCCAGACCCCTACTCTGTCCTGCTAACAATCCACTTAAATTGAAGCCAGATGCCCTGATTTGTTTCTGCCATCCCCTGTCTTGCAGGGTCAGCCCTTGCTGACCTCCCAACCCCAGGAGCCTCAGTAGAGTCTTATTCATAAGAGACTGATACTGATGATGGAGGACATCCAGGGGCTGCCTGGATTATGGACACAAGACTGACTTCTGGGGGAGTTGAGGAAGATGGCGGAAGAGTAAGACGCGGAGATCACCTTCCTCCCCACAGATACATCAGAAATACATCTACACGTGGAACTGCTCCTACAGAACACCCACTGAACGCTGGCAGAAGACCTCAGACCTTCCAAAAGGCAAGAAACTCCCCACGTACCTGGGTAGGGCAAAAGAAAAAAGAAAAAACAGAGACAAAAGAATAGGGACGGGACCTGCACCAGTGGGAGGGAGCCGTGAAGGAGGAAAGGTTCCCACACACTAGAAGCTCCTTCACGGGCGGAGACTGCGGGTGGCGGAGGTGGGAAGCTCCAGAGCCACACAGCCTGAAGGGGGCTAGTGCGCCACAGCCAGCCGGGAGGGAGTCCGGGAAAAACTCTGGGGCTGCCGAAGAGGCAAGAGACCTTTTCTTGCCTCTTTGCTTCCTGGGGCGCGAGGAGAGGGGATTAAGCGCGCCGCTTAAAGGAGCTCCACAAACGGGCGCGAGCCGCGGCGACCCCAGAGACGGGCATGAGACGCTAAGGCTGCTGCTGCCGCCACCATGATGCCTGTGTGCGGGCACAGGTCACTCTCCACACCTCTCCCGAGAGGCTTGTCTGCTCACCCGCCGGGGTGGGCGGGGCTGGGAGCTGAGGTTCGGGCTTCGGTCGGAAGCCGGGACAGGACTGGGGCTGGTGGCGAGAACACAGCCTGAAGGGGGCTAGTGCGCCACAGCCAGCCGGGAGGGAGTCCGGGAAAAACTCTGGGGCTGCCGAAGAGGCAAGAGACCTTTTCTTGCCTCTTTGCTTCCTGGGGCG
>NC_041233.1:61884907-61886533 GCF_002837175.3 Physeter macrocephalus
GCACAGGTCACTCTCCACACCTCTCCTCCCGGGAGCCTGTGCAGCCCGCCACTGCCAGGGTCCCGGGATCCAGGGACAACTTTCCCAGGAGAACACATGGCGCGCCTCGGGCTGGTGCAATGTCACGCCGGCGTCTGCCGCCGCAGGCTCGCCCCGCATTCCGTACCCCTCCCTCCCCCCGGCCTGAGTGAGCCTGCGCCACCGAATCAGCGGCTCCTTTAACCCCGTCCTGTCTGAGCGAAGAGCAGACGCCCTCAGGTGACCTACACGCAGACGTGGGACCAAATCCAAAGCTGAACCCCAGGACCTGTGCGAACAAAGAAGAGAAAGGGAAATTTCTCCCAGCAGCCTCAGGAGCAGCGGATTAAATCTCCACAATCAACTTGATGTACCCTGCATTGTGTATGTTTATGCTTCTGTGTGAGATTTTGTCTGTATAGCTTTGCTTTCACCTTTTCTCCTAGGGTTCTGTCCGTCCGTTTTTTTTTTTACTTAAAAAAATTTTTGTTTCTTAATAATTATTTTTTATTTTAATAATTTTATTTTATCTTATTTTATTTTACCCTCTTTCTTTCTTTCTATTTTTTTCTCCCTTTTATTCTGAGCCGTGTGGATGAAAGGCTCTTGGTGCTACAGCCAGGAGTCAGTGCTGTGCCTCTGAGGTGGGAGACCCAACTTCAGGACACTGGTCCACAAGAGACCTCCCAGCTCCACGTAATATCAAATGGCAAAAATCTCCCAGAGATCTCCATCTCAACACCAACATCCAGCTTCACTCAACGACCAGCAAGCTACAGTGCTGGACACTATAGGCCAAACAACTAGCAAGACAGGAACACAACCCCACCCACTAGCAGACAGGCTGCCTAAAAACATAATAAGGCCACAGACACCCCAAAACACACCACCAGATGTGGACCTGCCCACCAGAAAGACAAGATCCAGCCTCATCCACCAGAACACAGGCACTAGTCCCCTCCACCAGGAAACCTACATAACCCACTGAACCAACTTTAGCCACTGGGGACAGACAACGAAAAAAATGGGAACTACGAACCTGCAGCCTGCAAAAAGGAGACGCCAAACACAATAAGATAAGCAAAATGAGAAGACAGAAAAACACACAGCAGATGAAGGAGCAAGATAAAAACCCACCTGACCTAACAAATGAAGAGGAAATAGGGAGTCTACCTGAAAAAGAACTCAGAATAATGATAGTAAAGATGATCCAAAATCTTGGAAATAGAATAGAGAAAATTCAAAAACATTTAAAAAAAACCTAGAAGCACTAAAGAGGAAACAAGCAATGATGAACAACACAATAAATGAAATTAAAAATACTCTAGATGGGATCAATAGCAGAATATCTGAGGCAGAAGAACGGATAAGTGACCTGGAAGATAAAATAGTGGAAATAACTACTGCAGAGCAGAATAAAGAAAAAAGAATGAAAAGAACTGAGGACAGTCTCACAGACCACTGGGACACCTTTAAATGCATCAACATTCGAATTATAGGGGTCCCAGAAGAAGAGAAAAATAAAGGGACTGACAAAATATTTGAAGCGATTATAGTTGAAAACTTCCCTAATACGGGAAAGGAAAGAGTCAATCAAGTCCAGGAAGC
>NC_041233.1:61886697-61887419 GCF_002837175.3 Physeter macrocephalus
GGGAACTACGAACCTGCAGCCTGTAAAAAGGAGACCCCAAACACAGTAAGATAAGCAAAATGAGAAGACAGAAAAACACACAGCAGATGAAGGAGCAAGATAAAATCACACCAGACCTAACAAATGAAGAGGAAATAGGCAGTCTACCTGAAAAAGAATTCAGAATAATGATAGTAAAGATGATTCAAAATCTTGGAAATAGAATAGACAAATTGCAAGAAACAGTTAACAAGGACCTAGAAGAAATAAAGAGGAAGCAAGCAACGATGAGCAACACAATAAATGAAATGAAAAATACTCTAGATGGGCTCAGTAGCAGAATAACTGAGGCAGAAGGACGGATAAGTGACCTGGAAGGTAAAATAGTGGAAATAACTACTGCAGAGCAGAATAAAGAAAAAAGAATGAAAAGAACTGAGGACAGTCTCAGAGACCTCTGGGACAACATTAAACGCACCAACATTCGAATTATAGGGGTCCCAGAAGAAGAAGAGAAAAAGAAAGGGACTGACAAAATATTTGAAGAGATTAGAGTTGAAAACTTCCCTAATATGGGAAAGGAAATAGTTAATCAAGTCCAGGAAGCACAGAGAGTCCCATACAGGATAAATCCAAGGAGTAACACACCAAGACACATATTAATCAAACTATCAAAAATTAAATTAAAGAAAACATATTAAAAGCAGGAAGGGAAAAACAACAAATAACACACAAGGGAATCC
>NC_041233.1:61887772-61888196 GCF_002837175.3 Physeter macrocephalus
TAATGATCAAGGGATCGATCCAAGAAGAAGATATAACAATTGTAAATATTTATGCACCCAACATAGGAGCACCTCAATACATAAGTCAAATTCTAACAGCCATACAAGGGGAAATCGACAGTAACAAAATAATAGTAGGGGACTTTAAATCCCCACTTTCACCAATGGACAGATCATCCAAAATGAAAATAAATAAGGAAACACAAGCTTTAAATGATACATTAAACAAGATGGATCTAATTGATATTTATAGGACATTCCATCCAAAAAAACACAATACACATTTTTCTCAAGTGCTCATGGAACATTCTCCAGGATAGATCATATCTTGGGTCACAAATCTAGCCTTGATAAATTTAAGAAAATTGAAATCATATCAAGTATCTTTTCTGACCACAACACTATGAGATTGGAAATCAATTAC
>NC_041233.1:61889488-61890022 GCF_002837175.3 Physeter macrocephalus
CATATGATCATTTCAATAGATGCAGAGAAAGCTTTTGACAAAATTCAACACCCATTTATGATAAAAACCCTGCAGAAAGTAGGCATAGAGGGAACTTTCCTCAACATAATAAAGGCCATATATGACAAACCCACAGCCAACATCGTCCTCAATGGTGAAAAACTGAAACCATTTCCACTAAGATCAGGAACAAGACAAGGTTGCCCACTCTCACCACTATTATGCAACATAGTTTTGGAAGTTTTAGCCACAGCAATCAGAGAAGAAATAAAAGGAATCCAAATCGCAAATGAAGAAGTAAAGCTGTCACTGTTTGCAGATGACATGGTACTCTACATACAGAACCCTAAAGATGCTATCTATAGATTCAATGCAATCCCTATCAAATTACCACTGGCATATTTCACAGAACTAGAACAAAAAATTTCACAATTCGTACAGAAACACAAAAGACCCTGAATAGCCAAGGCAATCTTGAGAACGAAAAACGGAGCTGGAAGAATCAGGCTCCCTGACTTCAGACTATACTACAAA
>NC_041233.1:61890032-61890284 GCF_002837175.3 Physeter macrocephalus
AAAAGACAGCCTCTTCAATAAGTGGTGCTGGGGAAACTGGATAGGTACATGTAAAAGCATGAAATTAGAATACTCCCTAACACCATGCACAAAAAATAAACTCAAAATGGATTAAAGACCTAAATGTAAGGCCAGACACTATCAAACTCTTAGAGGAAAACACAGGCAGAACACTCTATAACATAAATCACAGCAACATCCTTTCTGACCCACCTCCTAAAGAAATGGAAATAAAAACAAAAATAAACAAAT
>NC_041233.1:61890844-61891002 GCF_002837175.3 Physeter macrocephalus
AGTCACAAAAAGAAACAAAATTGAGATATTTGTAGTGAGGTGGATGGACCTAGAGTCTGTCATACAGAGTGAAGTAAGTCAGAAAGAGAAAAACAAATACCGTATGATAACACATATATATGGAATCTAAGACAAAAAAAAAAAAAGGTCATGAAGTC
>NC_041233.1:61891112-61941621 GCF_002837175.3 Physeter macrocephalus
ATGCAAGAGGGAAGAGATACGGGAACATATGTATATGTATAACTGATTCACTTTGTTATAAAGCAGAAACTAACACACCATTGTAAAGCAATTATACTTCAATAAAAATGTTAAAAAAAAAAAAAAAGCACTAGGACGCTATTACTGGGTTGGGCGGGCCGGGTTGGGCAGGGGTTTGTGGGTGAGCCCTGGGTACCCCGCCCTTGAGGAGATGGATGAGGATGGGCTTCCTCTCACAGGGTCAGGCATAGACCTAAGGTGCCAGCTATTCAACAGAAAAGAACGGTGGCATTTCTAAACCAATTTGTGGTGCACACTGTACAGTTCCTCAACCCCTTTTCTACAGTCTGTGAGGAGAAACTGGCAGACCTTTCTCTTCGTATCCAGCAAATTGAAACAACTCTCAATATTTTAGATGCAAAGTTGTCATCTATCCCAGGGCTAGATGATGTCATATTTGAAGTATCTCCTATAAGTGTCACTAGGATCACAAATGAAACACATTCTGAAACCACTTCAGAGCAATCACAGAAGAGTTTATAAGACTCTGGACCACGGGAAAGTGAAGTAACACCAGAAAATATCTTAACTGTAGCCAGGGACATAAGATATGTCAGATATCTCAAAATGGTTCAAGTGGGTGTTCCAATGATGGCAATAAGAAGCAAAATGATATTGGAAGGACTAGATCCAGATCATCCTGAGAGGCCAGATGCCCCAGTGCCTGATGTAGAAGGTGAAAAAAATACAGAAGAAAGTTCAGACAGCGAATCTTCTTTTAGTGACTAAGCTTAATTTTGATAATAATTACATATACATGTGTTGGTGCACATTTACATTCTATAAGAAAGAGAGCCTGAACTTTAACTCTTAGTCATAAAAGCATCAAATGGCTACATATCCACCACCAAGCTTCCTGTGAAAAAATAAATAAATAAAGCATTTATTAAAAAAAAAAAAGACTGACTTCTGATATAATCACTGATTGGAATCTTTAGGTTACATGTTTCACCTATGGGATTGGGCCAAACACAATCTAGATTTTTTATGCCTCTTTAGATACTACATTAAATTCAAGAAGTAGCCACTCACCTGGGTCAGTCCTGCCTCACCAGTCCTTTCCAGGCTTGCTTTCTTCTTCCTTCCCCCTTAAGTCTCATGATGCATCATGACTGAGCAGGACATCCCAAACCAACCAGTTTTTTCCTATTTGCAATAATACTGTGGACTCTCATCAGTTAAAAACAAAAACAAAAACACGCTTGGTCAAGTGTGCTTGTATATAACAGAACCCCAAGGCTTCATTCTGTGTTATTACTTTTCACACCATGGGCCAAAGTGAGGATGGGAAGATCTTGCCCTGCAATGAGGGCACTGGGGAGAAACTTCATTCAGAGGCATGAGAATCAGTAAGGAAGCTAATCTCCAATGGACTGAGCCATGTCTGTATCTACAGTTTACATGCAGCCCTCTGGGTGCCCTATGAGCTGCTGGGTTTCAGATTACTCCGTGCTGGTATTTGGAAAACACTTCCTCTATATCCACTTGTTTAACGAAGTTAGTAGCAAATATCAGTTCTTTCCTCTGGGAGGGCTTAGGTGGCCTAACTTCCCCATGTACCACGTCAAGTAGGGTGAAAATAGTAGGTTACACTATTTGTGTAACTCAGTAATGAGGGCTGAGACAGGATTTGTTGTGTGCTTTCAAAAGAATGATAAATCTTTTCCTTGTGTAAACTCTTTCCCACAACTATATTTGGAGTAGGGAACTGCAGGAATGTGCAATTTTTCTGTTTTAAACCATCTCCTATTTGTGGCTTACCTGGAGGAGGGCTGGAGGGGAGGGTGCTAGAGTGGAAAGAGGAGTGGGCATATGCATTAGGAGTCCTGGGTTGAAATTCTGACTTTACTACCCTACTGGCTATGTGACCTCGGACATGGGACTTAACCTTTCCAGACCAAGGTTTCTGCATGATTTAAATGAACATACTACCTTGAAGTATTTACATGTTTTAAATCATTTATTCTTTATAACACAGTAAATGTACCATCCATCACCACCTGTGTCTCCTCTCCTTTTGTAGCTCATTTTCCCCTCTTGTATCAAACGCTTCCCATCCTCTTATCCCACAGCCCGAACTCCCCTGTAACATGTTGCATACAATTAAGAGGCTAAAAAGAAGAAACAATACTTACAACACATTTGAAAATACATCTAGCAATTGGGAATGCTACAGTAGGTAGACCAAATAAAGTTCTGATTGTTTCTCTGCCATATTAAAAAAAAAAAAAAAAAAAAGAATTCAATAGTTACCTTCCTTTCTAGATTTCCTGAGAGTATTTTCAGATTATTTCCATGGGAAAAATCTCATCCTTAATTATTTCCCTTGTTAATTATTTCTATTTGCATGTGCACACATCTGAATAATGTACATATTTATATTTATACTGTAAAATTTTATTAATCATGTTCATGTGTATGTGTGTGTGTATATACTTGTACAATACATATAAACACAGTTAGCAAAGTTATACAGTTTAAAATTTTTAAACATTTGAAATTTCGTGAATTAAATTGCAGGTACCATAATAGCAAAATGTTTTAATCTCAATATAAATTGATAAAAATGAGATGAAAATTGTCTTGCTCTAGAGAAGCTATCTTTAATTTACTAAAGATATTTAAGTATATACCATCAACAATTTTGAACTTTTCTATGAACTTTACATATTATATTAAACATAGAACTATTCATAATTATATAATTAGCATAATAAACAAATATATTTTAGACGTACTCCATAACATACTTCTAGTAAGTTTTATTTAAAATAGCATTTTTTTCTGACCATATATGTTCATTTTAGAAAAAATATAGAAAATATCCAAAGATATGAGAATTTTTTAAAACCTGGCATTTACAAGCTAGAAATAACCAGTGTTACTATATTTTAATCTCTCAGTCTGTCCCTATTTATTTTCTGTACGAATTATTTTCATACTGTGTGAAGTCTTAAATTCTGCTTTCTCTTGGCATCACATGAGACTTTTCTCAGGCCATTAAATATTCCTTAGAAAAATAGTTTACTGGAAGCATTCTACTGTATCATATAGATATATATTATGATTTATTAACTAATTAATTTATAAATACTGTTTACTGAATTCTTTCCAATGTTTACATTGGCAAGAAGCTTTTATCAAGATATCTATACATGTATCTATTGAAATATCTTAGTATTGTTCATAGAGTGGCTTCATTATCTAGATAACTTAAGCTTATTTTAAATATTTTAAAGCTTTCTTTACTGGTTCACTTTTCATGGAATACCTTATAAATACCTTTCATACCTTTTCATACTATCATCTTCTTTAACAAAGATTTTTGACCACAGTTGAACATTCTTTGGGCCAAAGTCCTATTTCTAAATGTCATTTGTTGTGGTTGGTGGAAACTGAATGATGCTCTAAGGTTTGTAGAGTGAGGTGGCTGCCAGTCTCCACTGCAGAAGTCCTCAGGCTAATGATGATGGTGAGGAAGAGGAGGATTGGTAGTATTTTCTTATCTTTTATCTCTGCTATCAAGTGAGACTTCTTTCTTCTACCAGTACATCCAAACTACTTTTAAACTAACATTTGAATTACTGTCAGTTCTGCTATAAAACTTTTTTGGAAGATGTAAATATTTTTTCTAATGTGATTGATATATTAGAAAAAGATTTCAGGATAATGCAAATTTTGTGTTTGCTTATGTGTGATTTTGCCAATGAGAAACATTAGGTGAACACAGAAAACTATACCCAAATGAATTCAGCTGTGTAAAAATACACAGCACACACACACACACGCTCGTGCGCGCGCACACACACACACACACACACACACACACCACATACATCCACCAGTGATCTCCATTTGCCTCTGTGTTAAGAGCCACACCATCCATTTAGTAGCACAACCTTCTGCCAGATTTCAGATCACTCCTTCTACCCCTTTAAAATAACCACAAGCTGTTAGTAGTCAGGGCTCACTTTCACAGGCAAATGTCAGGTCCTCTTCAAGATAAGTGTTTTATTTGTGTATTTCTTAACCTCTGAACAGTGTATGTGTCTCTGAATGGCTGGTTCCTTTTCATCTTTTGCAACCCAGCAGGACCCTATGGGGCCTTCCCAGAATAGACCCCCCCTTCCCATGTCTTCTACTTGCCTTTTGTGTGTAGAAAAACTTTAGTCAAAGAATAAGTTTAATCAGAGACATGAGAAAACGCAGAAAGAAAGGGAAACTGTGAAGCAAGACAAAATAGTAACAGTTTAGCCATTAAACAAAGTCAAGGACTTTTAGTGCCTCCTCAAGGGCTACAGATATTCTGAGCCACGTCCTTTGAGCTGTTTTGCAGATACTGAAACCTCCACCAGGTGGAAGAATTTAACTGTATGCTGCCCACAAGCACGTAGACCCCAGACCCATCAACCAGAAAGTTGATGATGTTGACTCCCGATTACCACACCACCAACCAATCAGAAGAATGTCCACGAGCTGATCACATACCCCACAACCGCCCTCCCTCACCTTGTTTTCAAAAACATTTCCCTGAAAGCCTTCAGGGAGTTCAGGCCTTTTAGGCACTAGCTGCCTGGACTCCTCACTTACAGCCCTGCAATAAACACTGCACTTTCCTTCACAAGCTGGTGTCAGTAGATTAGCTTTACTGCACGCGGGCTAGTGGACCCAAGTTTGGTTCAGTAACATTTTCAGATCTCAGAGAAGCCAGGGACCAACTCTCCCCTCTCCCATCCCCAGTTACTCTGCTCCCTGTTATACCTCTTTTTTTTTTTTACCTATAAATATCCTAAAATTATCTTATAAGTAGGATACCATTGTATATGTTACCTTAAATTTTATTATTTGTCCCTATTAGAATATATGCCCATGAAGGCAGATATCAGCCTTGTTCACAGTTGTATTATCATCACCTAAAATGTTTGTACCACATATGGATTAATAATTGTTTGTATTTTATAAACCAAAGATCCCTTCTCATGTATTTAACAGGGAAACTATAACAGTTATTTCTTTATATATGTCCACCTGGAATTAATTTGGGATTCCCCCATTATGACAGCATGAGACTAACATTCATTTTCAAAATACGATTAACCCCTAAGAAATAGGAAAACAAATTACATCATGATTCAGAAACCAAACTTAGGCCTTTGTTTTTCATGCTACTTGCTAGCCAGTTTTATTTCTTTTCTAAACTGCAATTATTTCACTTAAATTAATATCTAAGAATAGCTCCCTGAATACAGCAGTTTGAGTGGCAACTGAGAGGAAGGGCAAGGACATGCTGATTCTTGAGAAACGACCAACTGAACATGTAATTAGAGGTGCTAGCTGGGTAAGGGGAGTCGGACCAAGAGGGCACCTTAGAGGCCTTTGCTAAATGAAGTGGACTTGCTTACCACACTAAACTGAAAATCACACTAAACTGAAAAGGGCTGAGTTTCAGCAAACATTTATCTAGTGCCCCCTAATGGTGATGTCCAGTGCTGTCAGCTGGAGGCTGAAGGAAATGAAAAATAGAAGAGCAAAGAATTTGGTGAGAAAGGTGTAAAAGGACATACATAAACAGAATGCCACATTTTATTTATTTTTAACATCTTTATTGGAGTATAATTGCTTGACAATGGTGTGGTAGTTTCTGCTGTATAACAAAGTGAATCAGTTATACATATACATATGTTCCCGTATCTCTTCCCTCTTGCATCTCCCTCCCCCTCCCCCTCCCTATGCCACCCCTCTAGGTTGTCACAAAGCACCGAGCTGATCTCCCTGTGCCATGCGGCTGCTTCCCACTAGCTATCTATTTTACATTTAATGCCACATTTTAAATATGCGTTGTTTAAAGGGGGATATGTGAAAGAATAGCACCAAGAAAGGAGCACCGACTATTTAATAAGTGCCTATGGGTGAAGGAGATTTGTTGGATTTGACGTGGGCAGAACTTGAGAGAGGTGCTGTGCCAATCACCCATCTGTGCTCTCAAGTCCACTTCCCACTCCTCCTTGTTCTACTTAGTAATTCAGAAAACTACATTTCCCAGGCTCCACTGCCCACTGGCTTGGGCTGGGAAACATTGGCTGGAGATGGGAGGCCTGGAGCAAGCTCCCCTTCTCCCTCTTCTCTGCTTGGGCAGCACTGCTGGCAATGGCCATGTCTCCTCTGTGGCTCCAGCTTCTTCCAGACACATCCTCCCTGACTTCAGCTTCCATCTGGTGGTCCTGGGTCCTGGGCTCTAGGGATCCCTCTGTCCTTCCAGCCCAGGGAAGATACAGCCTTCCTGTTGATGCTCATCTTGGAGTCACTTCACCTTCCCCTATTTGGCATCTTGGCTCTTCAGTTACTCAAGCAACAAATTGCCTGAATTAAATCCCCTCTGTCTGAAATCCCTAGGAATGACTTTTGTTTGACTGCCTGTACCGTCAGTGACACAGGAGATAAGCTGCTCTTGATGGAGAAAAGCAGTATAGGCTCTGGCCTGGAAAATAATGATGGGTTGGAAGGAAGACTTAGTCTGTGGGAAAGGAAAGGTGAAAGGCCACCTAAAAAACAACAGAAATTCCAATTGGGTGCTGAGACCGTCCTAATGAGGCAATGCCATTCCAAGCCTGGCAGGTCTTTGAAAAGGCTAAGGAGGGTTTTGTGCCTGCACGAATATTTCAACCAAATACAAGGACAAAATGTTGAGCAAGAAAAGATACCACAAAGCCAAAAGGATTTGGATCCAGTCCACCTCTTTATTTTCCACCAAGTTTAAACCAGCTATTTGGGACTCTTGGGAAGGACTCACCCACTCAGAATACCAGAGCTGGAACGTGTCCTTTCCCTTCAAATTATATGCATGAGGACACTAAAGCTTTGCTCAAGGTCACACAGCCGGTAGAGCTGGAAGGAGAACGAACTCCACTGTCCTGATTCCAGTATCAAAGCCATTATTACTCTAGCATTTGAGCTCTTTCCACTCCCCAGGTTTCAGTTCATTACATGCAGGTTTGGTCCTTCAGTAAGTACAAGCTTCTGAACAAATGTGAATGGGTTTGTTTCATATCAATAATTTCTCACTTTGAATGAACAATAGTGAGAATGTTACTCATTCCAATGTAACCAGCTTGGAGTGATTTTTTTAAATATTATAGAATAAAGTAACAGTAAAGCGACAGGTATTATACAGTCACCTGAAATGCAGGTTAGAATTCAGGTAGTAGAATATATATCCTACGTTGATAACAAAAAACCCAAAACCCCCCAAAACCCAAACCCCTCAAACCTGTAGTGTTTACTAAATTCTCATGCAATTAGTAAACCCAAACCCCTCAAACCTGTAGTGTTTACTAAATTCTCATGCAATTAGTAAACCCAAACCCTTCAAACCTGTAGTGTTTACTAAATTCTCATGCAATTAGTCTTTATGAAACCCTATAGATGCATCGCTTCTATATCTGGACTGAACACCGAAGTTTGGAATAAAATAAACACCTTGAGGCATAGACTTCAGAGACATTATCTGTTTAATAAATATGACTGTAAAAGCAATAAACAAGAGCAATTATACATTACACTACATAGTATGTAACAAAAAGTACATCAAAAAAGTCATTTTAAAATTAGAAGTAGTTCCAATACTATAAGAAAACTTTCTTTTTTTTTTTTTTTTTTTTTTTAAATTGGCTTCCTATAAAAATAAGTTGGCAAATGAGGGAATTTCAATGCTCAGTTGGAATCCTGGAAAACACAGAACAGCTGCCAAGCACCCCATTCCTCTCAAAGTTGCTGTTTGGAACTTCTGAAAAAAAGCAAAGCAAACCTCTGCATTTTGGACAGTGAATCCAATTAAAAATAAGGCAAAGGAGAAAATGTTGGTTGGGTAGTTCAGGGTAGAGCACGCACAGTTTGCCTTCCGGGATTTTGGAAAACACTGCAATATCAGATTTGTAGCTTGCCCTGAATCTTACCTTCCCCATCCATCCCTCCCCACCCATTCCTCTGGCCTCAAGCCTACCAAACTCCTCATTGTGTCTGCACCTGCTGTTGTTGAGTAGGTAGGCACTTGGGTCCCTCCCATTGGCAGCTTCTCATTACTACCTTCTCTTCGGGACTGAGCTGGCATGGCCTAGTACAGTGGTTCTCAAACTTTAGTGTATTTCACAATCACCCGAAGAGCTTGTAAAAACAGATTGCTGGGCCCCAACCCTGGAGTTTCTAATTCAGTAGGTCTGGGGTCAGTGGGACCCAAAATCTGTGTTTCTAACAAGTCTGAGGTGATGCTGATACTGTTGGTCTGGGTACCACGCTTTGAGAAACATGGAGCTAGATCATAAGAACAATAAGGTCCCCTCTGAGCAGTACTTTGCCGCACTAGTCTCCTACAGGTGGGAGGGAGCTCTGAGGAGAGGCACATGAGGCCCCTGGAGATGCTGAATCTAGAACCAGCCATCTCTGATCACTTTCCAAAACGCCAGGCATCTCATGTCCACCTCTATTTTAGGTTAGGACTTACAAGCCCTTCTTCCCTATGTCTTCTCATGTATTCATTCATTTATTCTTTCAACAAACAACTTTCTTAATACCTACTCTAGGCAAGGCACTGTGCTAGATTGAGTGTTATTCCCTTTTTCATAGTTTAACAATGAAAATTAATTGAACTGCAACTCTGAGGACCCCCTGTACTGTTGTGAACGAGCCTCTTTTGGTTTCCAAACACTCTGTTTTCCAGATTAAATTTGGGAGGCTCCAACTGAAGAGATTCAATGAGGATGTTTCCTATGGCATAGGAAGCCCGGCAGCTTGGGGATCATTTGAGTTCTACAAATAGACGGCTGCCTTAGGCATAATCCGTTTCCCAGATTCATACCGAGCACCTTCAACCATAAAATCTTCTGCTTGATTAACTTCTGACTGAAGTGTTGCTACTCTTCCCCTACTTGAGCTACACAAGGGCAGTGGTCGTCAGGATCTTTAGGGCACCCCCATTGTCCCCAGGGCCCTGTTATACCCTGAGGCTGGCCTGGGGACACAGCCAAGTAGGAGGCTACACTCTGAGTGGTCTTTTGAAACCACTTTCTCCTCCTTTTAGAGTGGGCTTTATCCAATCTATAATACTCCAAGGGCTCCTGCTGCACATACTTTTGTTTCCCTCTTTCTCTGGACCTTCTTTCATGATGGCCCTGGGAGAACTGGGATTTCTTCATGCTTTGAGCCAATCTGCTTGAGTCTGATGACTCCTCCCCTTTATGCTTATTAAATTTTCCTTTGCTGATACTATGCTCAGAGATCAGAGAGCACACATGTAAGAAGTCTCGGGTCATCTTACATAATCACAATCCCATCCTAATATAAGACAAGACCTCCATATATTCTCAAGACTTTTTGACACTCAAACATCAAATCCATTAACCTGCTTCTTCTGCTTAACATCGGTTTCATTTTACAAATATTTTCACTCTACTGTGAGAGGGGAAATACTGAGTAATAGCAACCATCACAGGAGGAAATTGCCCTGCCACATAGTAACACGTTCAAAACATTTCTCACAAGAATCTTCTGGAACCTGACTGCCGGAGATTTTTGTTAAGGTGTGACGAAAACACTATTCATCTGTATGCTTTCTTTTCTAAGGTACATGGGCCAGGTTTGAATGGCTTTGCCTATCTCAACTCTTTCACACACATTATATGTTTCCAGGGGGGAAAGGCAAGGATATTTGGAAGAGGCAGGTCTACAGGAGAATACAAAAAAAAAAAAAAAAAAAAAATACATGAAGCTGAACCCTGCAGTGCAGGATGCTGCTTAGTCAGTGTGTATGGAGGCTGCATGCATGGGCGTGTGCAAAGTTGACAGAGAGATCATTAGCTTTGGGTGGTGGAGGCAGGGTTGCCAGAGGCGAGGCCAGTATTTAAGGAACATCAGGATGAATGTCCAGAATCTAGCAACATGTTTGGGAAGAAAAGGCAGGAGCAGTTGAAGGATAACTTGGGGACTGGAAGGAAGAGACACAAAGACATTGACAGATCATGACCACACGTGGAGAGCAAACAAATGGGAAGGTAAGAATGCGGGTAACTAGGATTCTGTTTTCTACACAGGGCAGGAGTAGGGAAAGCTACAAGAGGAAGCTGTCGTGATGGGAAGGGGGGAACAGGAAACACAGGTCCACTTTTGACATTCCTGCCCGACTGCCTTCCTTCTTTCCCTATTCTGCCTGCATCCATGGAACTTGAACTTGCTTCTTTGTCCCTGTGGCCATACAGAATGGAGAAGGCAACCTGTGGCCCCTGCTGGCCAACAGAGCTCCCGAAGATAACTTAGAAGGGAAAAATGGCAACAAGTAAAGTGGAACAGAGAAACAGCCCAGGGTTTCAAACTCCTGTGCATGTCTTTGTGTCTCGCGAAAAGGGCTGGGGTAGCTAATCCACCCATCAGCCTGTAGTGCTAAAATAGCTGTTAAGTCTAGAGCCAAGAATATTTCCAAAAATACATGCAGATTTCCTTGGCCTATATATGTTAGGAATTTTCTACAAACACAACCAATCAGAAAAAAGAGAGAGGAGAAGAAAGGGGGAGGGGAGTGTTTTTTCCATTAAAATAGAGCACCTGTACACTGCCCCTCCAAGCATGTTCTCAAGGTACTGTCCACATGCACAGGCTTAAAGCTAAAAACCCTTGTTGTCTGTGTCTGAAGAATTAAAAAGTCCCGATGCAGTGAGTGTTTGTTTGTTTGTTTGTTTAGATTTTGATTGTTTTTATTTTATTTGTTTGTTTTTGTTTTTACTGGCGTCCTCCAGTCAAACATTTACATAGGTAGGGATTTCTTTTGTGCTTTGATTCTCAGCAACTATGGAAATACTTCCTGGCAAAATAGGAAACAGAACAACAAAGAAAAAAAACACAAAGTTAGTGGTCATGGAGAAGGATGCACTTGACAAGAGCGAAATTCTTTCCTGATCAGCAGGTCGCCTGTAGCCTTTGGGGGTTTTCCTTAAATGGCAAATTGAGCCCCAGCAGATCCCCGCTTTGGCGTTGAAGGTGGAGTGGCGTGTCTTGCTCTTTGCAATCGGAGAGATGAGTCACCAGGTTGAGTAGAAGGGGAGGAAGGGGAGGGTAAAGCTACTCTCCTAAGAGAAAACGTGTAACACTTACTCATTTAATGACACTGGCAATGGAAAGGTGTCAGAGACGGTGTAACGTGTTCCTGGCGTAGGAGGGATTGCTACTTTAATAAAGCAAACAGCGGCTGTGCTTCATACCCCATGGAAATGGGACTGAAAACCAAATGACCCACAAAAATGCACTTAGAAGATTTAGAAGTAAATAGGGTGAACGCTTCTCTGGACTTGAAGACAGAAAAGCCTTTTTCTTTTTAACCCAAAGCAATTATGCATTTCTCAACGTTTCCCCAAATAACAGGAAGCACACCGTGAAAACTGGACACCAGATGCGGGGCCATTGTTATTATTACCTCTGATATGAGCCAGGCAGCACATTTAAATTTCCCCTTAATACAGCCACAGAACGTTCCCATGTTCATTTAAAGAGAGGGCTCTGTTTCCCTTTAAGTACTCATTTTTTCCCCCAGGTACCAGATTAACAGTCATAGGACGTTCTAGGTGATTGGGCATTATCACATCAGAGTGAAGCATGAATGCCTATATAATAATTTATCCATCAGAGTCAGCAATGCAGGGTCTAGATGGGAACATTTACAGCTTCAAGTCCTAGGGCCACCAGACAGGGGGAAACAAGGAGAGAAATGGATCACAATGGTGGCACCATGGGTTTAGCTAATTTCCTGGGAAATTCCCTCCACAATAAATAGTAGAACTTAGCAATGACCCTGAGACTCTCTATACCTAGCTGTTGGCTTCCCATGCTTCCTCCCCAGACAGAGAGTGAGCCCTACTGAATTATGCTGAAATCCATTTTTAAGACTCCTGGTAGGGCTCAGGTGAAAAGGAGGAAGAAATCTGCCAATCTGCTCTGTCACAGTCTAACCCTCCAGCACTCTCTCTTAGGAAACCCCACTCCTGAGATAAGTTCTGCCAACTTCATGGCTCTTGAATTCTCAGGTTCCATGTTTCCTGGGGGGGCAGTTTTTGATTACTGCTAGATTTTAAAAAATCCCAGGGTGATCAGTCTGTCTTTCTTCTATGCGTGTTCTGGAGCAGTCTGCTCTCCTTAGAGCTGTCTCCAGGTGATGCTGCCACAGCTTGCTCTGGTCATTATACACCCTCAAACCCTGCCCAGCCCTCCAGACCAGCAGATCCAGCCTCTGAGGCCTGCCCTTCTTGTATATTGTTAGAACAAACACTTTGCTCTTTGACCATGAACACTTGAAGCCCAATGTTTCAGCAAGGGTTTTTGAAAAAAAAGAGGAATAAACTCATAAGAGAAAAAAAAAAAAACAATAGGAGCAAGAAAGGTTTTGTTTTGTTTTTTGTTTTTTCTCTCTAATTGAAAGAAGCAGGGAAAGAGGCATCTTAGCTGTTTATCTCAGGGATGTTAGAGCAGAAAAAGTGGTTACGTGAAGCCAGGAAGGGGTTAGAGAGAGAGCCAGCCATTGACTACTCAGGCTGAACAGCTGAGGGCTACCAGGAATCATTTACCTATGAGCTGGGGCTCCACCTTCTCATCTATCAGCTGGCCAGGCCGCCTGAGTTCAGTCTGAGGGATATGGGGCCTGCCTTCAGGGTGACTGACTTGACTGACCATCTCTCGTTCTTTCTCATTCTGCATCTGGGCATAAACATTAATCCCCGGGATCTTCCTAAAACATTAACAGAAACCATCACTGCTGTGCACGGGACACGTACATCGCTGCGACAAATGCTTCTGAACCTGTCGGGGAGAAAGGGGAGCGGGGGAGACATGGACGGAGGGACACGCACCTTTTGAACTTGTAGATGACGAACACCGCCAGCCCCACAAACACCACGGACAGCAGCATCAGCATGGCGGAGCCACTATGGGTTGGAGTGAGGTCCACCAGCGGGGCTAGGGGAGAAGGCAAGGCACGGTCACTGTCATGAGCAGGCAGGTGGGCGGGCGTGACTCTGCGACAGGCTTGCACTGTTCACACAGGGGCACAGTGAGTCCCGGAAAACCACGTGGGACGTACACACAAGACGCATGTCACACGGCTTGACATGCAGATGCATCTGAGCCTGTCCCAGCCCCCAGAATGCTCCAGCAGGCCTGTTCAAGAAGCGCAGTGGAGGGATCCCCTGGTGGCGCGGTGGTTGGGAGCCTGCCTGCTGATGCGGGGGGCGCGGGTTCGTGCCCCGGTCCGGGAGGATCCCACGTGCCGCGGAGCGGCTGCGCCCGTGGGCCGTGGCCGCTGGGCCTGCGCGTCCGGAGCCTGTGCTCCGCAACGGGAGAGGCCGCGACGGTGGGAGGCCCGCGTACCGGAAAAAAAAAAAAAAAGAAGCGCAGTGGAAAATTTAAAGCACAGACTCTGGAGCCAGACTGCTTGGATTCAAGGCCTGCTCTATCATGTGCTGGCTGTGAGCTCCTGGGCAAATTACTTCACCTTCATGTGGCTGATAGGGTGACATGAGAATAAAAGTGCATATCTCATTGGGTGTTTGTGAGGATCAAATGAATCGATGTATGTAAAGCACTGGTAACAGTGCTAGGCACATAGTAAGACCCACATATAAATCTTAGCTTTTATTGCTACTGCTATTATTACTTTGAATCAATATTTATAATAATATAAGTACTAAATTCTCCTATACTCTGAATGAAAGCTTTTCCCACTAAGCAATGCAGAAAACCAGAAAAAACACCAACAGGAATATTTTTATGAATTATCCAACCCCTCTAACTCCTATCCCAGCAGTTGCCATATGAGAAAAAGGACTGGTCGCTTACATTTTTTGCACTCGGAAACTGATGGCTAAGTGAATATTTTACAAGGGCAGCTGCTCTGATGCTGGAGGAGGAATGTGCAATCCAGGGTCGAGATCTCCATAACTTGCCCAAGTCCTGCCAGCCTCTCAGAGGCAGTGAGTGCTCCTCTTGGGCCAAACAGACGCCTTGGCATCCAAAAAAGATTCTCCCTCCTTAACTTTGCGTGTCGCGTGCAGCTCTGGGGAACATCTCTCTCTGCCTCCAAACCCTCCTCCTCTATCTCAGGGTCAAGCCTGCTCTACTTTAATGACTTTGTTTGCAATTAACTTTTACCCTCTAGAAAAGTGATATTTTGCAAACATAGCATAGCTGCAGCATAAAAGGCAAGCCACACGTACCTCTTAGAAGCCTGGATGCTGACCTTTACCGTCCATCAATCTAAGCAAAGCCTGATACCCAGAAATTCAGGTGACCTTTAAGCACCATTTTCTGTGGCTTTTCTCTGCTGAAAGCCAAGAGCGCAACATTCTGGTCACGCAGGTAAAAACTTCAGGAGTAGGTGACTGTGATGTCGATGGTTTCAGACAAGACACGAGACTGCTTCTGCACTGCCTGGTTATTGAAGAATTACATCCCAGCCACGCAGTAACCACTACTGGAAAGCCTATCCCATGTACCAGTTTGGGTGAAAACCACAAGTCAAGCCCTTTTTCTCAGAAAACAGGCTTAGTTATTTTAGTGGAATCAGCTTTTAGGAAGCACTAAAATGAAGCAACCTCTGTGATTCTCTCTCCTCTGTGAGTCCAGCAGAGCTTAAGCTGTGAAGTATGAGTGTATGACGAGACAGGAGTGGTTCACTGAATGGAACACCCAAGGCAGATGTGCTTCCAGCTCGAAATCAAAAAATTAAGGTCTCTTTCATTTACTTAGGCAAACACAGTGCAAAGGAGTCCAGAAATACTTCAGAACTCATACCACTATTGGTAGGAAGTCAGGAGGGAAAGAACACCTTCCATTTATCATAGACATTATTGCAACTGACTTTTACCAATGGAAGGTGGGGTGGTGATCGTCACTGAGTAGACACGAACAGTGAGGCTCACTGGTTAGTGTCATTCCAAAGGATTCAGAAATAGTAAATGGAAGAACTATGACTTAAACGAAGTCTCTCTTTCTCTCTCTCTCTCTCTCACACACGCATACACACACACGCCACACACACACACACACACACACAATTTTCTACATACTTCAACCCTGGGCTAATTTCAGCAGGAGATATCTGAAATTTAAAAAGATATTTCTGAGAATGGGGATGAAGGGTAAAAGTAGATCACAAGAAGCAACTTAACAAAGTCAAAACATTATTAAGCTTTCAAAGGGCCAATGAGAATCCTAGGTCATTCACTTTTAAACACTGATGACATGTATACACACATATATATGCATATGTGTGTATTTATGGGTGGTAGTTGTGCATAGAGAAATGGAACCTCATGCACCCACCACCCTTCTACAACCATCAACCCGCAGATAATGTTATTTCTACCCCCGTCCAGTGCCCACAAACCCCAACACTGGATTATGTTGAAGCAAACCTCAGCGATCATACAATTTCACCTGTAAGTCTAAAAGATAAGGTGTCTCTCACTCTCTTTCTCTGGACATTATCACAATACCGTCCTCATACTTATGGAAATAACACTGGAAAGCTATTTTAAAGGTAATCTTCTGATGCAAACCCCTAACGTGACAGGGAACAAAGGGAGGCTCATGGAGGAGCTCCAGATTGTAAGGATGGTTAGAGGCAGGTTAGCTTGATTAGCTGAGCTTCTGATTCCCAGCCAAACACTATTGCAGAAGACGCAGAAGAATATCAGTGTTATGGAGCAACCAGGAAGAATACCGAGGCTGCTTGAAAGGGCTGGTATTTGAAATGAACGGAAAACTAAAGAGAGGAAATTGCTCTAGCCAGGCTCTCACTGACACAGAAAGCAAACACGCAAACTGACACTATTTCCCTTCTCTTCCATTCCTCCTCCTGTCTCTACCCATCACAAGCTGAGGTCTTTCAATTCTAAACCACTCCCACTCAAATCATCACTCATAAACAGGTGGCGTTTAACAGTGTTAAATAATTATCATATTACTTTGGGAAAATGAGCTTCTGTATCCTGAGTTCTAACATGTGTGCTCTCCGCTCCCAGCCCCACCCCCATTTCTGCATCACTTAGTCACTGCTTAGCAGCAAGAAGCAGGCAAGCAGGCAGCAGCGGTGAGAAGTTGAGTACCACTGCCCTCTGGGTTCCGTGGGTGGCTTCTGCTTGCTGATCTGTGCCTGAATATAAACCGGACTGTTATTGCTCCACACAACCTCAGATGCATGTCTTAGTTTGCCCAGCACTAGTAGGTGGGTTTGTGAGTGTTCTGCTGGGGAATGAAAACTTGTGATAAATGGGTTTTAGCTTGCTGTGTGCAATAAGCATAAATTAATCCCTCTCCAACTGCAGCCTAAACAAGGTAGAAGGGGCAAGCGCTGAGTGGTTTATTTGCCACTGTTCACAAACACAGTAAAGCATGGTCATGGGGTACAGCACGTGACTTGACGATTCTAAGTCTGGGGCTGGCACACATCGTTTCTACAATCCTGCAGAAATGCACTGAGTTAGTTATTATATTCCATTCAAGAGGACCCAGATTGATTATAATAATAGTGCTGCTTACAGGAATAACAAGTCGTCTTGTGAAAAGTGATCGATACACAGTGAGTGCTAAATACAAGGTCACAGCTAACGTGTATGAGAGAAGAGTGAACTTAAAACGCCATGTTTGGGGTGAGGTAACTGATATGGTCCCTTTTTGAAATCAGATTCTTACCTGGCCACTTGCTGACAAGCTAGGTGACTTAAACTGAACCTCAGTTTTCTCTCCTGCAGAATGGAGATAAAACTAGTGCCTGTTTTAGCAAGTTGTGAGAATAAAATAAGAGGAAATTTATAAAGCACTGACGTGGTGTCTGGCACATGGCACATGCCCAATAGCTTTAAAACTGTCATATCATTGCTATCGTATTTCTGAAAGTGTATTCTATAGAGAACTAGCCCTGAGAAATGACTAGAGTCCATGGTCAGATAATTTTGGGAAATGGTATATATGGCATTCCCCATCTTGAAGATTCAGTATATGAAGGTTGATAGCAGTCCTTCAGGAAAGAAACTCATAAGACTTCACCACAGAGTTCACAAAGTCATTAGAGCACAGACCCTTTACAGACTTAGGTCCCACAGAACACACTTCAGGGAATGCCTCACCTGGAGCGTCACTAACCCCTTTGGCTGCAGCCTTTTGCCCCTTTGGGTTATTTCTAAGTTTTAAAGTCAGCAATATGGCAGCATCACCTGGTGAAGCCCCCCAAATACCCTTACTGCTGTCTGTACTGACTCTGATTCTATCGAAGGGACTTTCTTAGAGGACTTCTACCTTCTCTATGACCTTGGAATTTTGTGTTTTTTTTTGTTTTTTTTTTTGTTTTATGCATGTGGGATCCTCCCAAACCGGGGCGCGAACCCGGTTCCCCTGCATCGGCAGGCGGACGCGCAACCACTGCGCCACCAGGGAAGCCCTGACCCTGGAACTCTGAACTCGTACTGCATTTCTCATCCAGAAATTAGTGCTGTCAAGAAGTTACAAAAGCAAGTTCAACTTTGTCATAGCTTGCTTTTATTTTTCCTCTCCTGTCTCCAAAGCAGACCCAAGCCAGCCTTTACTTACATGCCTTGAATATCATAAAATCCATGGGGCTGAAATCTCTTTTTCAGAAATTAAGGTTATATGGGAATGGCAGGGAGAACGTTTATCTAGATCATAGAAAGGGTTGACAGGCCTTTATGACAGAGCACCGTCACTTGTCTAATAGCCCTTCCTTCCAGTTCAAGTCCAAACCCAATCATAACAGTCTTAAGGATTGCTATAGCCTCTTGATCACAAAGCCATGATCTTGCGGGCCAGATTGCATGGGAATTCCCAGGGAAGGCTCTTATGACTAGTGAAGCATGGCTACTAGTTTTAAACTGAAGATAAGTCTTCAGGAATACCTAGTCACCTCAGGTTGAGGTCACTTGGCCAAATAATGACAACCGTGGATACCTCAAAGACCAAACTTATCACTGTAACTGACAGACAGGAAGAGAAGGATGCCTTTTGGTTTTCTAGGGTGGCAAGTCAATGAGGTATCCTGTTTACTACGTAAAGTGTTTCTAAAAGTATAATTTCCCGACCACGTGAATCAGAATCACCTGGAGAGCTTGTGAAAACGCAGTTTCCTAGGCTTCACTTGAGAAAAAAAATATATCAGTCCCTGAGACTGAGTCCCAGAAAGCTACGTGTGTAACAAGCTACACAGGTCATTATTATGCATACCAGTTTGAGAGTACTGTGTGGTAGGCCCCCTCATACTGTCACTCATAAAACATCCAGTTCTCATCTTTAGAGTGTGCCTGACCTTTATACACCCTGGGTCACTAAAACAAAACAAAACAAAACAAAAAACCACATCCCTTGATTGCTAATCACACTTCAATCCCATTATGACTTCAGGAGAATTTTCTAAACTACCTAAAAGGCATCTCAAATCTCCCCTAAGAGAGTGCTCAGCCCTGTCTAGATTAATTGCGTTAGTGGATCAATTCTCTACTTCTTCCTGTGCCCATGCCTCGAGCACCTTGAATTCGAAGCTTCTCCTACCAAGAGGTGAAATCGGTTTCCTCAACCCCTTGAATCTGGGCTAGCACTGGAACTTGATTTGGCAATGGCATGCAACACAAGCGATGGTGCTCCAGTGTGAGCTTCAAGGCCTTGTACACCTTTGCTCTCTCTCTTGGAATCCTATCATGGCCACGTGGGAGCAAGCCCAGGGAAGCCCACTGAAGGATGAGAGACCATGTAGAGGAGAGCTTGATTATCCCAACTGAGGCTGTTCTAGAGCCAGCCTACAGCCAGCTGACCCCCAACACGGGGGCGGCCCAGTCGAGATCAGAGCTCCCTACCCAAGAATCCATAGCTGACTGCAGATACACAATGAGCACAGATAAATCCAGAAGAACCACCGAGCTGATCCATAGACTCATATATAATAATAAATGCTTATTGTTAAGCCACTGAATTTCGGGGTGGTTTGTTACATAGCAATAGCTTATTAACGTCTTCTCTCTTCAAAACTCTTCTCTTCCAACTGATTAAACGTCCAATTAGTAATTCTTACTGTTGGGCTCTATATTATCAAATTCTTGGTATGGACTTCTGTCCCCACTGGCAGGGTGCCAGGGTATAAGTAACATGACCATAAATGTTCTTTTCCAAACCAGGACGCTTTAAGAATGAAAGGGAATGCTATGAAAACTTATGCAGACACAGCAGATATGGCCTGACAGTCTTGGTCACTGTAGGTATAAGAGACTTGGTGTCCAAAAAGGTAGCTTGTCCTAGACTCTGGTATCTTCTCTGTATTATGTATGTGCTCTCCTGCCTTCATTTTCTCCTGCCAATTTCTCTGGACTATCTGCCTTGCCTTTCCCATGGGGAACTGTACCTCCTGCATCCTAACTACTGCTTCTTTCCAATTTGATGCATGCTTGTACCCTGTTTCTGAACTGTTCATCTGATCACTCTTTCCTGACCATTCTCTGCCCAAGAGATTCTAGGTGCATCCTTAGGCCAATTACCCTATAGTCATTTCATGCCTTTTTATGGGCCCAGGAAATCTCAGAAAAAAATGAAGAAAGAATCTTTAGAATCTAAAGAGCAACTTCATTGCTGGTGTATTTATGAAAGTATCACATTTGTTTAGTCACATTGATGTTATGTTTAACATCTCAGCACCTGTTATTAGTTATCATAATACCATAAAAGCTTAATAACTGTTAAAAACCACTGGGTACACGTGTCTGTGAAACAGCTTAATTATTTGTAGAGGAAAAAAAATGATTTGGGGGGAAAAACAGAAGGAAGGAAAACATTACTAGCATGACTTTACTCGCAAAAGACTTGTAAATGATAACTGTGTAGGTAATAAGTCAACCAGAGACTAAAGAGACAGAAAAATGTATTTGGCTGTGGAAGAATTCCACTAGTACTAATTTCATCCCTAAATGGAAAATGTTATTGCAACAATTTATTTGACTTTACAGTTCCGAGCTCCACAACTCTACGATTTGGCATCTGCATCTAAAATAATGTGGCTTAGATTATAGTGAATTTCTAAAGCTTCCGGACTCATGCTAATTCTGCCTTCAAGTGGAAGGTGTTTCTCAGTGTAAATTGTCGGGCAGAATTCATGATGTATCTTGACCTAGACTGAAATTCTGAGTACCTTGTCCCCTCTCACGTTGACTCATAACATATCCAGAGGTAGCAACTGAAGCTGGGAAATATTAATTCTCTAATGTCTCTGTGATAATATCTTTTTATTACACCTGAAAAAGAAATTGAACCAGTCAGGAGCAACCACGGAGGCCAAGATAATACAAGATAACAGTTTTATTAAAAACCCACACATAGCCTTGACAAAGGACAGTTCTCCTAAACATAATAGCTTAAACAAGGCAACTGCTAGACAGACACGAGGGGTTGAGAGCAGTTACTGGGTGTTAAAAATTTTTTAAATTCAACCTGAGATTTGAGGCTCTTCCTTTGAGAAGTATTAGCCTTTCACATTTTTTATCATCAGTATCCAAAACTCCAGAAGAGCAGTGACCCCACCCAAAAGCTAAGAGTAGAAGAACACCCCGATTCTCAGAAATAACAGTGAGATGCGGATGTATCATTTTCTGCTCACACTAGCACATTAACAACATCGAGATAGTATCATTTGTTTAACTTTCATAGAACTCATGGCTATTCAATTACATCTGCCACTAACATTCTGGTTCACACTTTAATCATTTTTCAACTGCTTCACGGCCACAGCTCTTGGCTGGCCTTTGCCATTCATCTAGATTATGGATAGAGTATATCCCACATTCAGAGACAGGCTTCATTTTTTTCCCTACTCTCACTGTCATCCACCCGTTCTGCCAATTAAGTAAGCTCCAAATATCAGAGGAATTAGATTTTAATGTTTATTACTCATTTCCTCCTACACTAAATATCAAGGGTTCTTCCCTTTTAATGCATGTCTCTGTTTTAGTGGATGCACTGAGTTGTAAATCAGATTTATTGCTGGAGATAGCTCAGCACCTTTCCTTGTTATGCAGATGGATTTCTGTCTGTGGAATGCTCTGTAAGAGCAGTGGTTGAGACTGGTGAAAGGCCTGGCTGCATAAGCATCACTTGGGGAACTTGTTACAAATGCAGATTCGTGGATATCTCTCCCTGGGATTCTGATTCCGGGGATGTGCAGTGAGGCCTGAAGAATCTCTACTTTTATGAAGTTTCCTCGGTCATCTGACGTACAGTCAAATTTAAGAAGAACTGCTTTATAGCAGGGATTGCCTACCGTGGGTTATAAAGAGATTTTCCAACCACAGAACAGGCTGACATTTGTCCCAAATATTTTGAGGGAACCAGTCAGCACCAGCTCTCCCAGTCTCTGTGTAGAAGTCTCAGCAGCCAAGTTTTGGTTGATTTACCCAATAAATAACCCCTGAGAAATGCAAAAAATCTCTAAGTGCTGTTGTTTGTCATTTAGTATGAATCCATCTAGTTAGGGTCTGTGTCCTCAAATCAGATGTAGTGTTGTCCCTTGTTTGCTCAGTCTTTAATTTCTATTCTTATTGCCCTCATCTATTCTACCAAAGAAGAATCAACACATTTTTTAAGCTGCTTCCTCCCCAGCCCCCTTCCCCCTGTCCCCACACCCCCACTCCAAAGTATAATCACTGAATTTACTCCTGATCATGTGCGCTCATAGAAACAAAGATATAGAGTTTGATGTCGCTTGAAAGATTTGTATCAGCAATTAGGTCTTTAACTTATTACCTGTCAGCAGATTCCCTTCACCTGGCAATCTACTAAAAGATGATAAAATAAAGCTCACAGTTTAAAGCAGTCTGGGGTCCTGGTCTCCTCACCTGAGTGTCAATCCCCTACTTCCTCTTAAGGTTTTTCACTTGTATATTTTACAGCACCCAACCCGACATGGCCATGAAACTTAGCTTCTTTGGCAACTAAAAAAGAGGCTCTTACCCCTGGGATTCCAACTCTATCAAATAAATTACCACCTCTTGTTACCTGGGTTGAAAAATTCTTATAAAATGAGTAAATACTTTGTGAAAAGAGAAAGGATTACTGACTGCTGTCCAAACCTATTGTCTTTGGAAATCCTTTCATCTGCCCCTTCTTTCCTTTTCCATGTGTATCATACTTTGCAATATTAAACATCTATTAATGAGAGTTTTCTCACATCATGCATGGATGAGGAACAAAGTGCATGATATAAATGACATATCGTAGTGGCATATTTGATTTCCCTGAATTTTATCCCTCTCTCTTTTCTCTGCTCATAATTTTACCTTCAGTTAATATACCAATTGGGAATATTTGAGGGTATGTGTCTAGATGCCCAAACCAAGTACACACCATACGATGCCACTTTGCTTTTGCTCAGCACCGCCCCTCACCATGGCAGGCTTATTTCCTCTCGTTTGGGTGAACTCCTATTCAATATGAATAGTTCATTTATTGAACTTCCTGCATGGAACGTTTTTCATCCTCTTCATTTAGAATTAGGGCCACTAGTATTTGGGCCTCAGGTCTAGCCAGTGTGCACTGAATGAGGGTCCTAGTTCATTTCATATCCCTGGACAAACCATAGCTTTAAAGGAATCACTGCAAAATGAGGCACAGAGTCATGTGAGAAGTAAGATGATAAATCTGAAATGGACTGTGCCCTTGAGTAAATTCCAAGTTACCAGGGGCAATGAGAAAACTAGTGGCATTTTAGGGATATTTTCTTAAGGGTTCAGGTTTGTTCTGCTGTAAGTACCTACAGAGCTCAAATGCTCTACAACAGATTCTGAACCTTCCTGTGAGCCTTGCAGAAAAGACTCTAAGTCATCCCTGTATCACAGCTCTAAAAATACAGGAGAAAACAAACAACTAAATAAAGGCAGGCCAGGGTAAAAGCATGCGTAAGACAGAACTCAAGGGAGACGTTACAAAAGATGTGAAGAAGGTCTGGTTTGTTTGATCAGGTTAGCATAGTGTAATTTAAGGCGTGAGACCCTGAGCTCTGTCATGAAGTGAGGCTGCTCTGGAAACGATATCAGAGATCAGAGAAGTAAAATAAGGGCCAATAAGTTAAACTTGCTTCCCTCTCTTTCAGGAACATTCCTCTTGCCAGTCCCTCTCCCATTGTCTTTAGGACCTCTCGTTCTGGGACACAGAGTTCTAATTTTCCTTCCACCCACCCATTTCCCACAATGTGTATATCAACAACCATCCTACATCTTAAGAGGATACCTGACATAAAGAAAGCACAGAGATGGGTTTTCCTTGGACGCTTACTGGATAAATGAGTGCAAGGCTCCACTCACTCATGGTAAGAAGTAACATGACATGGAGACAGGTTCACAGTTGAACACACTGACTCCAAAGGTTAACCGGGGGGGATGGAATTTTTAACGCATCTCTACAGGTTATAAATTAATTATATATCTAATTATTTATGAAAGCAATATTTATTGAGCACATGCTATGGGCAAGTTCTCTTCTAGGTACAATGATAGAGACACGGTGAACTGTATCCTCAGGAAATTAAATAGGAGAGGTGATAATGATGATCAGACAGATACAGCTTAAAAAAATCCATGTAAGTTCTGACAAGGGATAGATGGTATCCAGGTAAAGATCTCCGGAAAGATGCCATGCAAATGTTGGCACTGAGCTGAGCCTTAAAATACAGAGACATAAGAGATGGAGAAAAGTAGACAAGGGGGAGAAATATTCCAATTGGGAATACCACAAGCAAAGGTACACTTCAGTCAAAACACCAGCATTTCCAGTCCAGCCCCCAGCTTGACTGAGCGCTACTCCCTTTGTCTGCTAAACATGGTGCCAGCTGCCACGAGGTCCTAAAAGCCAAAGAGAGCCACTCAGGGTATGGCCCTCCCTCAAACTTCTTGATAACAGCTCTTTGTCCTCTCATTATTCTCATACAGTCTGAAATCTTTCCTTTCTACAAGAGAGTTTTAGAAACCTAGCTGTCAGGAGTGATGAGGCCCTCAAGAGGAATTGCACAGAAACCGAGAAGCAAAGGAATAGCTAAAAACAAAACAAGGACTGCGTTCAATGTTTAGCTCCACTTAGGTACCAAAGTTAATGAATTCCCTAATAGAACATGTGGGGGAAACAAATGAAATCCAGTCTCTAATGACATCCAGATATCTGGAAATGCTTACCTTGTGTTCCCATAAAAGCAAACAGGGAACTGAGTTTGAAAAACAAAAGCAGCCTAGTAAATTCCTGAGAGGAGACAGTTCTTTTTCCTTGGAGATGAACCAAATTATGCATTGCCTCTCCCACCAGCAACATACTCTGGCTCAAATATTTTTAAAACAAGGCTGCTGAACATCTGCTAAGCAATGAATGGAATGCAGCAGTGTGCTGGAATGGTCCCTGGAAAGGTATTAGCAATCCTGCTTATGAGACATGAAATGTTGCAAGCAGTGGTCCTTTTTTCCTTTTTTAAATTGTAGTTTATTTTTATTTTCTGCAGGGGGGATGAGAGGAAGGGAAAGGAAGTTGAGGTGGAAGTTCTGCATCAAATTCTCTTCCGCACTGTGTCTTCTTTCCCCCAGGTATCTCTCTCCTTCTCTTCTAGCCATCCCAATATGAATGTGTTAATTTCAACTTAATCAAAGAAATTGCAGCGATTGTCTCAATCCAACGGATCCCCTACCCAACGTGCCAAGTTTTCAGTGAGTGAAAGGAGAATTCCCTCATAGTCTATCACCCTGTCCTAACAGTTAAAAAAAAAAATTGGGCAGTTAGAGCTAACTTACGAACAATCGCCAATGGGAAACTGACCCCTCCTATATTTTACTTCCACATCACAGTCATTGAAGAGTGCCGGCCTTAACACAAGCCTTGCCTTTTGCATATGAAAGTCTGGCTGAGAGTGACTTTGTACCCTTAGATTCTGCCAGTCCTAACACTGTTATGACAAATATGGCTGAAATCAATACAGAGAGAGTTTCCAAGACTCAGTTATTGTGTCAGCCCTTGGCATTCTCTTCCTTTACTCTTCAAACTGGAGTTGATTATCCACATATAAGTCTACATTTACTCCAGTCACCTAGCCAGTCATCCTAGGAAGCTCAATAATGCCAGGTGATCAGGTTTCGAATTACACTAGCAAAAGATGTAGGATAGATACTATCAGATCTAACAGGGAAGAATCAGGGATAGCCCCAAAGGTTGGAAGCCAAAGAATTTTCTCACTGTCTCCAAACTGGCCCAGTCTAAGTCTGGGCTTTTGCCTCAAAATGCAGTTTTATTTTGTTCCCTTGGTAACCCTGCCTAGTACATATCTATGCTGCAGAGGTCTCTCCTTCAAATCTCAGTGTGCTCCAAGTAACACACTCCCTTTGGCCAGCCCTTCCTCCCAGGGATCTGCGTACTGCTGCCCAATTTCCCAGCTGTGACATGAAGTATGAACATTAATTGGACCAATTTTCCAGATCTTCCCCACTTTGTATTTGTCCTTGCCATCTGGAACTTAACACTGGTCGGATTAATGTTTTGTGGTCATCAGGAATGGCCTTTCTTTCCCACATGGAACTATGGATTCATGGATGCCTTTGCTATATCAGTTTCCCTGGCCGAGCCACTGGCCAAATCAGTTTCAGCTAATTAGCCACTTTTTTTATCCCTATTTTTCAGCTGGATCCCAGCTCTAAACCAGATGTCATCACAGGAAGGCATCCTTAAGTACCACTTAAAATAAGATTCAAATTCAGGAAGCTCATCTGAACCACCTTTGGCGTGTGATATGACAGTTAAATAAAAACCAGGCATATTAAATAACTGTTGGAAGAGAGAGAGGTACGGGGAAAAAAAGGTATGAGAGGCAAGTTGCCGCCAGAATTTGCGAGTGGGGTTAGTTCTCTGGCTATCTTGATCTATGATGCTCCCCTTTCTAACAAAGTCCCTGGGGAGTGTTTTCTAATAAATCAGGCTACACTACAGCAAAATATGCTGCCTGAAGATAGCATTCCTTTAGAAGCAGAGTATGCTGTAAAGGGATGAACTAGTTGGCCACATCCCTTCAAACCCAGAGTTCAGTATGGAGTATCAGGCATAGTTGTTTTTAACCTCTAAACTCAAAGGGAACAAGTCACTTTAGCTGTCGTAGGAGAAGATGATGAAGTTCAGGATGCCAGCTAACAGGCTGGACTGTGTAGTTAGATGAAATAATCAGGAAACTTATTTCAACCAATTTCAAGTAGTTACTTTCTGCTCATTTGACAACATCTGTCAGTGGCTTGGCCATCAGGATGACTACAAGGGATGTTTCTGGACTTTGTTTTCCAGTTCAACCAGCTATGTGTAACTGCCACATGTCACCACTATTCACCGAAGACCAAAGGCCAACCTTCTTGGTAGGAAACAGCCAGTCTTGATCATCAAATGCTCTGAGATAAGTTGGCAGCCTTCGTTCAGGTCTCAGGCTTAAGGGCTGCCCTCATAGGTGCTTCATAGTTTGTTTATCTCTTACACTTTCTTATTTTCTTCAGGACCTTTACGTCATTCAGAAAGTGGCATTTGTCAATGCGCTTCCTGCCTGGCTTTCCCCAATGATGGAAGCTTCATGAAGGCAGAGACTTTATCCCATGCTGAGAACCCTTCTTGGCTCAGTGTAGCCAGGACCTCAGTAAATGTCTGTTCGACAGATGAATCAGGAGGACAAGCTGCAGAATAGCAAATCAGCCCTACTCAATCCTTTCTCTTAAGAGTCACCTTTCTCAAGTGACACCTCTGCTCCTAGGTCTCCACGGCTTCCCAGAGCCCACCAAAGGAAGTACAAACGGCTCAGCCTGGCATATTTCCACCCTCCACCTCCGTATCCTATGCTCAGGACACTGACTTTCAAATATCTGGTTTTTTTAAAGTGGTGCTTTTTTTTTTTTTTTTAAGAAAAAACATTTTATGAAACCCTAATAAAGAAAATAGATGGAATCCAAGCAGAAAAGAGGCCAATGGCCAACCTGTTTGGCCATCTTCTAGACCTAGGCACACCTCCAGGAAACCAGAGAATGGACTTGGAAACACCTGATCTTTGTTCCCACTTATTCAGCATCCCAAAACCCTCAAGGCTTTCGTGTTCCTTCCTTGGTGCTTTAGTGCTTGGAATAATCTCTTGAGCTCAGTCCTTTCCATCTTTCAAGGTCCCTCCCAAAGACTACCTCCTCCATGAAGCTTCCCTGGGTCCTTTTGACTGGGTACAATTTATCCCTGCTTTAAATTTCTTATAAAACTCTGATTGTTAAGAATAAAAAGAATAAAAAGAAAAATAATACCTTACTATGCACCCGACACTTCTCTAAGTGCGTTACCTAAATTGACTTAATCCTCACGCAATCCCATTGTCATAGATGCGACAGAGAAGTTAGTTAAGTCTCCTCTCAAAGTCCATATAGTAAGCAAGTGATGGAGCAAGACTGAAACCAATAGTCTGGCTGCACAATTGCAAAGTCCAAGCGCTTAGAAACGTTCTATTGTCTCTCTATAAAGGTATTTATGCATTTACTTGTTCAGAGATCCCGCATTGCCCACTTCCCCCACCCCACAGTACTGCCGCCACTGCTATCACCAAACTTTGAAACAACACAACCAGATTATATGTTTTTTGAGGGCAAAGACCATCTCCTACTGGCCTTTATGCAGCGTCAATACAGTACTCTGCAAAAATAAGTACTCAATAAACAGTGTTAATTTAATTTATTATTAATATAAAACAATAACATCTATTTCTATATACTTGGGACAACCTGAATTATTATTGAGACTTCTATATAGCCTTAGGAAGAAGGTTTTCCCCATCATCTTTTACAGGTGAAGAGACAGAAGTTCAATGATATTAATTAATTTGTAACATCCTGACCAACGTGGGGTTCAGCTTCTGGCTATGACCCTGGACAGCTCCTAAGTCCCAGCTATTTCTATTGTACGACTTTATCCCAAGACTGAAAGCAAGAAAATTCTTTGTAACATGAATGATTTAAAAACAAAGTTTTGCAGAAAGACCAGAAGAAAGTTATTTGTAAGATTAACTTTATTTTCAAGATTTCTGTAAGATGAAGTATGCTATCATTTGAGGGGTCTTTTAGTGATTCACTGATGGTTTTTGCCAGGGACTGAGTGGGAAAATCACCTTATTCTGTTGCCTTATGGGTCCCCATTAAGGCAAAAATGCCTGGCAAGGGAACCTCCAAAGACTGATGCCCTATTTCTGATTAGCAGTGGCACCATTTAGTCTTGTTTTGCTGAAACAACAAATTGCGATCCCCCTCTGCTAGAGCCACTAGCCAGAACCCAGGGATAGGAACACTGACCTGCTGTTAAGTGAGCCGCGTGGACAAGGACTTGGACTCCAGGCTTCAGCTCAAAGCGCACAGAGTTCAGGTTGAGCTTGTGAATCAGTAGTTCTGATATCTGAAAGAAGAAGTGTCAGAGTGAGGGCCACCAAAACTGTCACACCAACTATATACAAATGTGCTGAGCAATATTCACTGCACTGACCGAGGCATCCCAATATTATATCTGTGAATGATATGAATGAGTTTTATATGATTTTGAGTTTTTAGTCCACAATATGCTGATAGAGTTATTTTCTAAGCATGACTTGACTTTACATCCGAATTGTTACAAAATAGGACAAACTATTAGTAAATCAGATATTTCTACTCTTATAAAATTATCCTGTTAGCAGCTTGGAGAAATCACCCCTGGTTTTCTGAGAGGGCATTTGTTATACACAAGGATTTAAAAGAAGTAAATATATACAATTTACAAATTCTGGTGAGATTCATATCCATTTATTTTACTCCTTGATAGTGGACTCTACCTTATTCCTTTCTTTGCTTCCCTTCTCTTCCCCAAAACATACCCTGTGGCTTTCCCAGAATGGATATTTCATGGATATTTATTGATGATAAAAATTGTTCTGCTAAAATAGTAAATTATACATTTGCAACAAAGTGTGAATCACAACTTAATGCATTGGCTGACTCTTGTTTTGTGCTTATGAACCTAAAACCACTCCTTAGGCTGACACATGTATACTGGGTAGACCGATGGAATTCTGGGCCATGAAATAACCCCAACAAGGGACAAAGGACCTTGTTTTGGGTAGTAACAGCATAAGGTAAGGTTTTCTAGACAAGGTAAAACTCTGTTCACGCGTTTAAAGTAGAAAACCAGCTCAATTTGCTCTGTTTCATTCACCCTTTCGAGTAATTTGTGGAAAGCTATCAGACAAAACCACACTCTTATTATCTGGTCTCCTTGCCTCATTTTTAACATTCTAATCACAGTGTAATATTTTATTCACATGCAATTTAAGTCTAGTTAGATGCTTTCTGAACATCGTTCTGCTAGTTAAATTCTTAAATTATTTTTCATTTTATATTTATTAAGTTTCACTTAGTCTACTGAGTTGCCAAAATGACAGCTTTGGTCCTTTAATCAATTAAGCAGGGCCTGATGGCTTTGTTTTCAAGCACAGAGTCTCCTGCAGAGGCCCCTGTCCAGTAATGGAACTGAACTGCCCTGCAGATGAACTTCTTTGCTTAACAGGAACTTGGGATGACTGTCAGTGACCCGTGGTTGAGCACCTGGAATCCAGTTCAAGTTCAGCCTCTCAAATGTTTCCACTTGGCAAAACACGCAGAAGAACAAGGTTGTGATAAAATTATGTTGAAAACAACTTTATTCTCTCTCTATAAGCTACTCTTTCTCCTGGGTACTGAGAAGCTTCCAGAATGTTCCAGGTTTACAGGAAGAGTGGATTTCTAACACAGACTGTGTAGAATGGTTTTCCTTTGTGTCCTGTAAAGTGTTACAATGTACAAGTTCCTATTCTATCTTATTCTTATCATTCAATTGGCAATTCTGTGTGTATATGTGTGAAATATATATAATTAAGTATGCATGAAATTCATATCATATGCTTATATGCATACACATACATGTATGCACATACATACATATTTATATTTGGAGAAAAAAATGTTTTAAATCAAATAGGGAAAACTTATCAGAAGTAATTAAGGAACTATCCTGTTTTGCAGAGTCCATCACGTAGACAAAAGGGGACTACGTATTTGCATGAGAAAGGCTTCTTTCTTTCAGCCAGCTGAAGTGATATTTCTTTCTTCTCCCTGAGAATGTTTCTTCAATACTTTGCAGGAAAGAACTTATGCACAGAAACAAAACTAAATAAAATTTACACTGCATACAAGAATAATCTCAATTAAAACCATATTATTTCTCTACTCAAATGAGTATGAAACCGTTGACAGATTTTGACATTACTTTAAATGTTTTCCAGCCCATCTGCAGAAATGTTTATTCTGTATTGTTTTCATCAGTTCATGAATTGTTATATATGTTTGTACACATATTATCTATGCATTGAACACTTTGTATGGGCAAAGTTGCATATTTCTTACTATTTTTTTCTAACACAACGTATCTCAGGTGTTAGTGTTGGTATCTCCACTGAAAGGAACATGGAGCTTAAAGGACATTCCTAAGTTTACCCAGTTAATATCTGAAGAATTGATACGAGAATTCAGTTTTGTTCGATTCCTAATCTTAGGACATTTCCATGAAAAACATTTTCCTTGAGCCAGCTGACAAAGACGCAAAAGCTATTTGGAAGGAGGTCCAGCTGAGCAGATTTAGGAGATAAAAAATTGCAGCATTTCATTAATTATGCTTCTATCTCTCATCCAACTGTGAAGCACACATCTTAATAAAACACCAGTCCCGTGTCAGCGGACCAATATGAGCTACAGGCAATTCCTAACCTTAGCCTCAGGATTGCCACATTCTGTTCACCAGTTAATATAATTTATAATGTTTAGGAGAGTCTTTGGCTATGAAAGGAGTAGAATAAACTGCAACTATAGAACAGTGTGGTGACAGCCTAAATGGAAAGAACACAAGTTTGCATGATAAAGACTCAAGTGAAGTAATGTGTAATTGCAGGGAGATCGGTCCTCTGAAAGCAAGTTGAATCTATTCACTTTTTTTTTTTCTATCCAAAGTGTGTTGTCTTAGCAAATTTCATTTATCCTTTGTACTAGCATCCGTCTTCTGCTGTCCTCCATTTTCTGTTCTCCTTCAGCTAAATAATCATGACCAATGAAACAACATATTATTGTTAGTATCTGCCTATTTGGTGCAATATGCCTATGATTCAAATGCAACCCACTCTTCGTTTAAACTACCACTTAAAAAGACAGTGGGAACTCAATAAAAATACTTGGAAAGACACCATCAAAAGGGTGTAGTGGAAGGAACCTGGTAGAGGGAAAATACCAATTCTCCTCCTCATCTTCTTCACAAAGTATGATGTTTAAGTGTGGTCATCAGAATAGGTTAGGTCAGGCTGAGGTAACAATGTTAAAATTTGGGGGACTTGAAACAAAGGAAGTATATTTCTTGCTTACACTCCATATCCACTGCAGGTAGGCAATGATGCTGGGCTCATTATAGTCACACAGGGACAAAGGCTGGTAGATCAGCCCCCTCAAATGTACACAACACCATAGGAGGGAAAAAGCATTCTTAAGGTTCTGTAACTGGCATTTGAATACTTCAGCTTGGAAGTGACGCTTATCACTTCTGCTCCCACCTCATTGGCCAGAATTAGTCACATGGCTCTGTCTACAGAAGAGACTCATGGGTACAACCCTACTGGTACCCAGAAGTGGTGAGCTAGAGATGTTTAGTCAACAGAGGGATGGTTACCATGCGAAGAACACATTCAACATCTAAACAATGTTTAATGAGACCAGTAGAGGAAAACAGACTCTCAGATCATTAGAATGGAGTGTCAAACAAGAGAAGTTTAAGGACAACACAGCAGTTGGTAATTTATGAAACATGAAACCCAAAGAAGTGGTACAAAGTGAAAGTACAGATTCAAAATGGGCTTTGGCAGATTTATCCATGGCAAAGCTACATTGGGCCAAGCAACTAATGCTTATCTCTGAAGTTGGGAGGGGGGGAAGCAAACCCTACTGAACATAAATAGCATTCTGGTGCCATGTTTAGAGGGACACTTGCCTGGGATGACCTTGCAACCAACCCAGTCAGTCAATCCTGACCCTGTTAAGTTATGAAGGCCCCCTCAAAGAGTAGTTGAATGATATTACTTTTGGAATCACCAGAGAAAGATCTTTCTCAATTCATATAGCATGATTTCTGGAATAAAACTTGGAGGAGTAAGCAATGGAGCCAAACATGAATTATATTTAACAATTCTCTGCTTTGTTAGCACGACAGAATCAGCTTGATTAAAGTGCCTAAGAAGTTTTTCCTGGATGACATAGTAAAGAAATAATTTGTCCATATTCACTCCCTTCCCTTGGATTCCCCATCACCAGCTCTAAGCTTCTCTTTTTCTCCTTTTGCCATATTCCTTTGGCTCAACTCTTACCTATTCTTTCAATTATAGTTTCCTGTTTTAGTGACCTTCCTTGTGAACTCCAAAATATTTCTTCAATTCCTTGCTTTAAAAAATCTGAACAGGGCAGACTGAGTATACAGAAAGTAGTCTGAGATGATTTATTACATTTCATAATGAATCTTTAATTTCTAAAAATGTTGCCAATAGACTGCTCCATTTCCAGAGGCACCTTTCCTTTCCCTGGATTTTGGATTCTGCATCTGTCAAATGTATATGGTAACACAAACAACCGAAGAGGATATTCTTTGTTGGTGGTTGACATTTTGTCCTTAGTCTTTTTGTTCCTTTTAAATGCACTCATGCCCTTTAAGGATTCAGCAAGACAGCACAACGTAGGCTCCTTATCTCCCCAGCACAGCATCACACCCAGAGCATGATGGTCCTTCCTCCTTCCAGGAGAGGCAGATACAAATCTGAGGACTCAGAGAGATGCCTGGGAGTACAGTGGTGGAGAGGGTATGGTGTGCTCCACACCTGAGCAGCTGGTTTCAGGGTAGCCCTATCCCTGATGAGGCCAGCTAAGGGCAAGTGAGACTTTTCTCACTCTCTGGAGATGTGAAGTAAAGAGTGGTGGAACCCTCCCAGACAGAGGTCACTTGATTAACCCAGCCCAATGTTATCCGGATAACAAGGTCAAGTACTTCTCACTGTGAGGAATTTTCAATTTATTTCACAGACAAGATAGCTGCAACTAAGCCAGCATCTCTCCTCCCCTGGGAACATTATTAGAGGAAGCTGAGGGAGGAGAGTCCAGAGCCCTTTGCTGGGGCCCTGCTCTCACAGTCTTCAGGGTCCATCTGGCCAGGGTCCAACTCATTCCCCTGCTGGGAGTTCTGTGCAGTATCTTTACAAGAAAGGGGCCAGAGTATTAAGAGGGGGTATAAAGTCAGCTCTTCCCAAGTTCCATCTGGGATTCAGAGTGAAGCCTTTAAAGGAGTGGGGTCCTTTCTGTTGTTTGGTTTTATTTCGCATTCAGTTGAAATTTCTATGTCATTTATGACAGAGGAAGTCAGTTGCTTTTGCCTGCCTCCCGTTCCTTCTCTTTCCCCCACATTTTTCTTTAAGGAACCATATCCTTATTTATTCTTTGCCCATTTGGTTTAGGAAGGGCTCCCTGAACTCCTGAGCCAGGGAGGGTATAAAACATTGAGTCGTCACTAATGGAGCTCTAGTCTTCTGATTACCAGGCTAGTTAAGACATGCCCACTTCAGCCAAGTTGAGTCAGTGAGAATTATCACCCTGGGCTCTTGGGGTGCACTCAGGGGAGAGGCAATGTCTTTTGAATGGGGCTGATAAGATGACTAAATAAAAGACTGGGGCTTCCTGTGGCCATTCTTGTATTCCTATGTGTTGGCTTCATTCTCAGGCAGACTTCCCATGTGGTAGCAATGGAAAGAGATGGAGAAAGAGGGAGAGAGGAAGACAGGGGAGTAATCTGGTGACGCTTCCTCTTTGAGTTCATCCACGCCTGAAATGTATCCTTGGACTTCCCAACTAAAGAAGCTCATCATGACTTCACCTTTTCCCCTTAAATTTGTTTGAATAGAATATATGTTCACTGCATCAGGAAAAAAACCCTGCCAAAAACCCAAAGCAAAACATCTCTTGTTCATTTCCTGGTACAACAGCCTTGGTATCTTGGGGGGCCCGCAGAAGTCAAGTGGTACCCAAATACACATCTGCAGCATGGCAGGGCAAGGGGTCTGCTAGGCTTGAGAGTTAGTTGCAGAAACAGAACCAGAAACTCATTTTCCTTGAAGAGTTGTGTCTCCTCAGGCAATTCACAGCTCCCTGTTGGCGCCTGAAGTTCTTCATTTTAGAGTGACTGAGTCAGAGAGAAAGATTAAAGGGCCCCTCTTAGGACAAAACCTATAGGATTCCTGTGGGCAGCCCCTATTTTGCTGGCTCTTGACACAAGCCTTAATTTGTATGTTGATTTCATAACTGCACTTATTAATAGGGGTAATGATACTCTCCATAAGACACTGATTTCTTATGTGCTTGGTTTGGCATTTGTTTGGTCCCTGTATTTAGTTTGAGTCCTGGGTAAGGCTGCTACACTGGCAATTCCCTTAACCAGAGTTACAATCTCTCACTTGGTACTCTTGTTTTCCCTTAATGTCATCCATCTGCATGATAACTTAGATGAGTCATCCTCCCCCCAGTTTACTCATTCATGCATGTTTTTTCTGTTTCCTGTTGTCCTTGTTCTCTTGTGCAATTTCATTCATTAATCTTTTTCTCCTTATTGTCACCATCCTCTTTCTTCCAATACATGCCCTGGACGATACTAGTCTTTAATACTCTTACTTTTTTTTTTTTTTGCATTTCTCATATACTCTCCTCCTATCACAAAATGTCCATAAATGTAACCACCATCTATTTACCACTTACTGAGTATCTACTATAGGTCAAGGGCTTTGCTGTATCATTTCTTTAATGACCTCTCAAACACCCTCTGAGATGGGTATTATAGATTATGTGATTTGGGCTGAATTACTTGACTTTTCTGAATATTTGTCATCTATAAGATATACACAATGAATATAAGAGCTGAAGCTAGAAACTTGGTTTATGTTTCTCCAAACCTGTGGTCTTTCTAATAAAATGTCTGGACTCCCTACATGTGTACCAAATGTTAAGTCCCACAGCTTTCACACAAGCCAAGCCAGCTGCCTTTAGATCTCCAATTAAATGGCTTGTCAATACCTGATACCAGGCTGCCTCAGGGACAATTACTCAGGTCTCCGAGAGTGTCCCTGGAGGAGCCACTCAGACAAGACCGAATAAAGAGAAAGAAGAACTCTAGGGAAAATAGATAGTCAAAGCAAGATATACAAATAAACCAAGTTTCAGAGAACACACTCCTCTTCTTCCCACATTTCCTCTCAAGGAAACATCTAGAAAATATATTTTAGAGAAAAAATGAAAAGTATGAGAGATAGGGATGCACAGATGATGTGGTACCTGGGAAATTAGCTGGCTTTAAATCTGGACTCTTCCATATCGAGAAGACTATATTCTGGATTTCATGGACAATCCATAAGATTTCCAGAGGAGGAATAATTATAAGCGTCCCTACCTACATGCCTTGGATAGCGATCTGCCTCCCCTCTAGGTCTCATGAGCAGTGTGGTGATAAGAAATAACCCATTCTTTCTCCCACTGAATTGCAGGTGCAGAGAATAATTTGTCAAATACAGTGGGAAGTCTAGAGCTAGGGCTGAGCAAAGTCAGATGTAGGTCTGATGGGTTCCCTACTGCCCAACATCTAACTACAGTTCACTAGGAGATGGGGTTCAGTGGGGCTTTCCTTGACAGCCCAGTTATTCAATTACTTGCACCTGGAAAACAATAGAGAGGTGAGTCTTTTGCCAAGTGAAAAAGCGGCAGTTAAAAGGCGGGTGTGCTCGCAGGTAGGCCAGCCTATAATTTGGGGTTGTTAATAAGGCTATTATAGGAGGTTCTCAAACCATCTTGGAGACTAGAGATCATGGGACTAGATTATAGATTTATTCTAAGTAAACTGAAAAGCTCCAAGTACTGGAAGGGAGAAAGCCAATATTTACTTAGTGTCTGAGAGGAATGCTATTTTTAAACTATCTGCCAGAAAGAATTGAGAAACCAAAATCATGTAGCTTTTAACAGGGGAACCATACCAAGACTGATCATTTTAACTGAATGGGTGAAGAATAAGAACAACGATAACATCATCATAGTAATAATCTTCACTATAGAGATTGGATAATCTTTTGAAGTTAAAAGGAAGGAAGGGAGGAAAAAAGATCTAAGGGAGCAGAAGAGAGAGACACACACACAGACACACACACACACACACACACACACACACACATACCCTAACACTTCAGAGGTGGTGGAGATGAGGAGAGAGTAGACCCCACGTAGCCAGGAGAGGTGCTTGGAGCTAATATCACTCATTTATTATAAGCTCAAATCAGGTCACCTTAGTATGGTGGTGATTCATGATTTGTATGAAAGTTGTACCTTTTTAAAAAGATACATCATTTGATTCTCATGGTACTCCTATGATGTAAGTGTGTGAGGTAAGATACAAATGGATTTGACTTCTATGTCTTGTGTAGCCTCTTGCTTTTTTCCCCCGCCTAATATCTTGGACAGTTTGTCACATCAGTACACAAAGATTTATCTCATTCATCGTAAACACTGTAGAGTATCCCATAGCACGGGATGTACTCTGAGTGATTTAGCCACTGCTGACAATACACACTCTTGCACATATTTTTTGGTGAAGCTGTAGTTAAATCACCAGATTATGTTTCTCAACAGAGGACAGGAAAGTGGAAGACTCCACAAACAGCTGGCACCCTTGCTCCCAAGTGGAGATCCCCCAGAGCTGCTGTCAGACACTAGCAGGGTTGTGGCTCAGACTGCTGGGAGAAGCTGAAATGTCACCTGAGGACTCACCTGCTCCAGGTCCTCGGCCGACCTTTTGTTTTCTCCTGTGGGATCCTGATAGGGCAAGACAAAGAGCTCTGCAGCGGTGGGTAAGCCAGGGAGCACTGCCACCAAGATGTGCTGGCCCGGAACCCCGGTGGCCTGAGGGAGAGACACAGAGGCGCATGTGAGTCCTGCAGGAAAGCTGATGAGAAGGGACCAAGTGATCAGCAGAGAGTTGGGTGGGGAAGAAGACACAAAGGTGTGGAGGTGGGGTGGGAAAGTAGGGTCCTGGGTGCACCAGTTGGGGAGGGATGTGAGAGACACCACTGGGTACAAGTCAGACTCTGAGGTCTGATCCCAGCTCCATCCCCGTGAGACCTGAAACACTTTGCATCTCCTCAAATTAAAAAGTGGGAATAATAGCAGTACCTGCCTTGTATAAGTAAGTGGACCTTGCCAGTGAGAAGGCCGTCACTTACTGAGCTTTATCTTCTGCCCCTCATGCCTTAACACTTTCTAACCTAGCTTCCTTCTTCCTCGAAGCATTAGAGTTACTCTCCAAACTGACCAGGCAGAAACCTCCATCACCTAACCTAACCCCAGACCACAGCCCCCAGGCGTCTGCTGAGTTCGCCACAGCGTCAGACCCTGATGACCAGCCCGTTCCAGGAAGCACTCTCAGCCCTTCACTCTGCTGCAAGGAATCTTCTATTAAAATCATAGACATCACTCACTCAAGAACTTCCTCTTTCCTGAGCCCAATCTCTACATGGTTCTAGAATCCACGGCTACAATCCTGGCTTCTCTCTCCAGCGGCCCAGTCAGACCGTCATTTGGTTGTTTTATGAGAACTTCTCATATTCACCCCGGAAATCTTCATTCTGCACGTGGATGACCGGAGCCACTCCTTGCCCAGATACCCTAGCTGGGAGCCTTATCTCATCTCCAGCACCACACTCTCCTTTCCAGGTCCTATCTAATCAGTCTATGAGCTCTTGACAAGTCACCCTCCACACGAATGATCCTATTGGCTCCTTTCGGTTTAAATGCCCCCCCCCCTCGTTAACATCTCAATTCAGCCTTTACAGTTTCTCCCTTCAAGTTTTACAACAGCCTTCCCATCTCCAGGAGACAGGCTACTACTTCCAGATTTATCTTCCTACAGTCCAACGCAGATTGTGTTTCCATGTCCAAATTCATGCACAAATTCCCACTGCCAACTGGGTTAAATATATATTCAAAGCCTTCTGCAATATGGTCCCACCTTTCCTTCTTAATTACCCACAACTCATAATGTCATCTTACGCTTAGCCAAATAGACTCATGTACAATTTCTCAGTATTCCAGCCTTTTCCTGCAAATGTTTTTGTGCATGCCATCTCCCCCAGAATGTCTTGTCTATACATTTGCTGCTAGAACATTACTTATCCTTCATGAGCCCTCATAAAGTTCACTTATTTCAGAGTATTTTTCATGATTTCCCAATTAGATGATTGCTGGTTTCTGAAATCTACATTTACATATTTTTCGAAGTAGCAGGAAATTCCATTTATTGGGTCCTTATCATGTGTCTGGCATTGTGCTAAGCAACTTTTTTTTTTAACATCTTTATTGGAGTATAATTGCTTTACAATGGTGTGTTAGTTTCTGCTTTGCAACTTCTTAATATAATGTAATGCGACACCCCACAGCAACTCTTTGAAGCAAGTGTTATTATGCCTCTCTGTACAGGTGAAGACAGATCACGGGTTGGGGTTGGGAGTCTTCAGGAAGCTGGCTCTGAGTTTAGTGCGTAGGGTGTTTACTAGGGGACATTCTTGGAATCAACATCTATAGGAGCGAAGGCCAGGAAGCAGGAATCGGCGGAGGGAGAAGCTGAGCTGTGATAAAGGCCAACAAGAGCCTCAGAAGATCCTGTAAGGAGTGAGAATGGCCCTTCAGATTTGTCTGAGGTTGAGCTGAGTGGCCAGGCCTTTATACAACCGCGTCATTGGACATGAGCCACTCCGAAAGGGACATGACATGGGGAAGGCCGCTGAAGCCTCCGCCCACAGCACTCCCAACAGCTAAGATCACAGTCTTTCCCTGAATGGGGATCTGGGCGGGGCATCCCTATTTCTGCTACAGGACAGACAGTAGATGGAGGAAAGTTCAACATTGACTCCGGGTCATCTAGGTAGTGAGTGGTGACACTTAGTTTGGAACCTTGGTCGGACCATAATGCCTCTGTCCTGAACCAGCGCTCTCCTGCCTTCCTTCTCCTGACACTTATCACAAAGCAGCTCCTATCCCAGCTGATATCATACTGTTTTAGGGCCGTCCTAGATTTTAAACTCAAAGCTTATGTCTAAACCATCCTCGTCATCAACAAAACTGTTTACTGAATGACATTCAATTAAAGATTCCATTGCAAAATGTCAATAGAAAAATCCCAATCGATGAGGAAAAGGCATGTTGATTTTATATCAAATTCTGTTACAGAATAGGAAGAAAACTATAAATAAGTTGACTGCTGGCTGTCCCTCTTATAGAGCTTATTAGGGGACACTTGGCAATAGGGTACTTCAGAGCTTAAAGAAGTGGCCAAGTGTAATTACTGATCTCAAAGACAGGGTGGGGCGCTAGGAACCAGGGCTGGCTCAGCTGCCTCTTAGGATTGGGTAACCAAGGAGTCTTTAAAGCTCCCTCCACCCCATCACCCCTTATCCTGAGGGATGTTGAGCCAACCTGTTTGTTCTCCATTTAGCTGATTATGCTATGCAGTGGCCTAGAAATATTAATGAGCAGTCATTTCTAGCCTACTGGACAGCTGGTGGAAAGGTGGAGGCTCAGGGCATCTGATCCCTAGACAATTAATGGGAAGAGAAATCAGCCTGGAAAACATCACTGCTGAGTTAATGCCTGGTTGATAAATCACCTGGGGGTGTTGGATAGCTGCCGCGGAGATCTACAGGGACATGGATCTCTAGAATGCCATAGACTGAAGGAGGTGAGCTGTGGGTTCACTGAAGGGTGTAAGTCATCTCTCTTGGACAGCAGAGGAGAGAAACCAGTTGTCACACCAGGGACAAACAGCTCCAAAGGCAAAAGGGCCTGTTCCAGTTGGGCCTGTGGTCTGGTAGCTGCACCCCCTGGTGGCCATAATGTTTAGCCATCGATAACGTCATGGATGCTGAGGGTCATTAAGAAAGATAAAGGTGAGATGGCATTTACCCAGAGGCACAGAAGATAACTCTTCTCCACCCAACTATTCCATTTATTCCTCTCTCTCTATGTAACAAGGCAAAGGATAGCAGCAGAGTAGAGTGGTAATCAAGATTCAAACCTTGATGGTCTGACTCCAGAGCCTGATTCTAAACTGTACAGCACTGGGCAAGTTATCTGCCTCTATATTCAGTTTTCTCACTTGTAAAGTGGGAATAATTATTCTATCTACATCAAAAGCTAGGGGTTTTGTGATTAAATGTGTTTAAAAATGCAAAACACTGAGAAGAGTTTCTGGAATATTGTAAGTGCTAAATAAATATCAACAAAGATAATGGTATGAATACGGGGAAGCCCAGCTCTTTGCCAAAAGGCTGGATACGAGAACTGTTTTCTGAGCAGGGGTTACCTGAACGCCTTTGTCTCTCCTTATCCCTTTGGGTCATGAGACACCATGTGTTGGGTGCAGGAAAGAATGTATAACTAATCCTAAATTGACTTTTCTTTCACGCTAAGAATAGACTTTAGGGAAAAGTCATCTCTGATTTTCTGGGTTTGTGCAATAAATCCAAGCAGCTCCATGAGCAGATATCCCATTCCTCTGACTGTTCATGGAAGTGGAATATGCAGGGGGGAATGTGCCTAGAAGAGGGTGTCTTGTCAAACTGTAGGTGACCTTTGCTCAGAAAGGGATGAACCACACCACCTTCTTACTCTCCCAGGAACTGGACAGGGCTGTGCTTCACATGTGAAAACCCAGACACGGGATTCAGATCCTTCACTTCAGTTTTGTAGCTCTGTCACTTATTAGCTGTGAGGCTTTAGACAAGTTATTTAACTTCTCTGAACCTCAACTGCCTAATCTGCAAATGAAGACAATAATACTTTCTCTTTTTTTAAGCATCTTTTAGGTCGCCCCCCCCCCCCCGCTTTTTTTTTTTTTTGGCCGTGCTGCATGGCTTGCAGGATCTCAGTTCCCCGACCAGGGAATGAACCTGGGCCATGTAAGTGAAAGTGCTGAATCCTAACCATTAGACCACCAGGGAACTCCCAATAATACTTTCCTCTTGGGGCTGTCGTGGGAGAGAAATGCCATTAAAAGAATTGGGACATAGTAAGATGACTACCCTCCTGTGCTGAGTGCTCACTGTGCTGTTGTGCTGGCCATTCATGAAGCTGGAACCCAGGTTGCTCTTACTAATTGTATTTATGCTGTGCCAGTACGATGCACAAGAGCTGATTTTTACATGTACCAATGGCTAATCATGAACTCTGCCATGTGACTGTCGCTTATTTCCAGGGTCGACTTCTCTAAGCAGAACAAACGTTTCACAAGGGGTAAGGAACCCCTGATTACTCAATTTCATTTCCCCCATAGCACCGGTGACATGTCTGCACGTATGGGGCTCAGCTTTGCAGGTATCAGACAGATGATACCCACTTCCCCTGGCCTCCGGCTCTTTCCTGCCATTTCTTTGAGGAAGGGTCCCCTCTCCATGAAGCTCGGTAAAGACAGAGAGGAAAAGGGTCTGGGCCAGAGGAGTTGTTTGCACTCACCTCCACCAGGGACTTTTTGATGACTCGGCTGATGTCTCTCCTCCACTCAGGGATGTCCGGGTTGTAGTCGTCCAGGTTTGGAGAAAAGGACAGGCGAAGAGATCGAAATTCCTCTGGAAATACAACAGTAGGGGGATTACTATAAGTCAGATAGGTCTCTCAAGAAGTCTGTTGTACTTTATATTTTATGCAAAGCCCTAATGGAGGGTCCTTTTCCTTCATACTCACCAGAGAGGCCTTACTGCAAGGCAAGTTCAATATCCCATCCGTCTTACCTCTCAGCTTCTATTCCAGACCAAAGCCCTAGTCTGTGGCCCATGCTTAGCTCCACAGCCTTGGGCATTGTTCCCAGTTCGAGCCCCTGCACTCCTGGACACTAATTGTGCACACATGAAGTGCCCTGACAGCATCGCAGGTTTACGCCCCTGGGCCTTTTTGCACACGCTGCCCCTTGCCTAGAATGCCCCATCCTTCTCACCTTCTATGCACACAACATTCAAGCTCTAGTTCAAGCATTTACTGACTGAATAATCTCCCCCACCATGTTTTGATTTTCTTTCTTATGGTACAACTGTGTTGGGCACATGCCTTCATTATCATTACATCATAATAATTATTATATGATTATATAATTATAGTCATAATTGTAGTCATTCTATTGCTAAATTCTGTTTGCATGGAAGTTTCATTTAAAGGAACTTTCAGGTCTTTAATTCAAGGGTTTTGTTAGTTGGCACAGTAGCCCCTGAATTAATCTTGGGCCTACAGGAAGTAGATGGAATTATAAAAGCAAGGATTTTGTGCAGAAATAAAAGAATTCTCTTGTCTATAAGAGAATATGGGGAGGAGGTCAGAGGAGCTTGAAGCACCGTCAGACCGTGATGTATATATGACACTTAGTGCAAGAGAGGGAGGAAGGTTCAGTGAGACTGACGGGAAGTCCACGAGCCAAAGCCAGCCAGAGGAGCCCCACATCCCAGGAACGGGTTCGCCCTAGTATTGCTACCGCACTCAGTCACTGGCTTCCTGGCATGGCCTTGGCCCTAGCACGATGATGAGTTTCAGAGCACAGCCCTGGGGGGTCTTAGCACATGGTATACTCAGATCACATCGCTCCCCTGAAATCTGCTGGAGGCTCCACAGTGCATTTTGAATAAGATTCAGATTCATATCACGGCCTTCATAGTCTCACACAATCCAGGGCCGACTTTCCCTCCTGTCTTACGTCCCTCAGGCTGCCCTGCACTCCACGACCCCGTCCTTCCCTGTGTTTCTCAATATGCCGTGTTCCTTCCCATGTTAGCCCACCTCCAAGTCCCAGATGACAGCCTTCTCGGCTCTTTTTCAGCCTTCAGTCTCTCCCGGGAGAAACCCCTCCCACCAGCAACCTCAGGTATCCTCCCTTTCACCAACTCTAACACCTTTCACCATATGACGCTATTTGTCTTCTTTATTCTTCTTGCTTTTTAAATTATTTTGTTTTGGGGGGTCAGCGGGGGAGGGACAAATTGGGAGATTGGGATTGACCTACACAAACTACTATATATAAAATAGGTAACTAATAAGGACCTACTGTAGGGCACACGGAACTTTACTCAATATTCTGTAATGACCTATATGGGAAAAGAATCTAAAAAAGAGTGGAGATATATATATATATATAACTGATTCACTTTGCTGTACACCTGAAACTAACACAACACTGTAAATCAACTATATGCCAATAAAAATATAAATAAATAAATAATTTGTTTTTTTACTGTCTGTCTCCCACAGAAGAATATTAGTTCAATGAGGACGGAGGCACTGTGTTCCTGGCCCTTTGGGACAGTGACCAGTTCATTTTAGATCTTCAATGACTAGGACTCATTTAATTAATACATTTGTTGAATAAATAAATGCATAAATATCAGTGGAGGCTCTCTGTAATTTATGCATTTTATTATTCAACAAACATTTCTTTCTTGTTTTAGGCATGTTCTGGTGTTTCAGGAGGGGTTTAGCAACATCGGCAATGCCGATGACACGTTCAGGAAACACAAAAACCCACTCGTGCGTTTCCTAACACTGCTAAAGATTTATTAGGCGCAGGCACTGAAGACTCTTACATGATCAGGCCTGTACTTATGGCAGTCAGCTTACTCCAAACATGTATTTTTCAAAGTCTGACTATTTTATGAGTCACTGGCCACCTAGGTGAATATCCCCATTTCAGTTCTGATGGAGAAGAATGAAATGCATACTAATTAGTAGTACGGTAAATGGCAGCACCAAGGAATCACCCACTGAGTCCTAACTTTTCACTTTGAAGATGTATGTGTATGTCATTTTCACTTTCCCCAAACCTCTTAACCAAACTGTGGAGACTTCATCTCAAAAGAAGATATTTATCTTAATAAAAAGTCACAAATGAGAAAAATGGTGCAGCTCCCTTTGTAATTACTTAGCATGCTAAACAGCAGCGCAGTGAAGTGTTATCCCTAAGTTTATTCAACAAATAGGGGATGCGTGTGGGAGGACTGAAAAGGGTAAACACCAGTAATATATGTATTTTTTGCAGCTGCTGAGAGATGAATTCTATACATTTACATTTTATTTTTTGTATTTAAAGGCAAACCTGAGCCCTGAAGCAAATTAAGGAAAACCATGCAAACTAAACTTTCTTGCCTCCAGTCTCTTGTGTGGCTTTGGGCAGACAATCTTTCCTCTGCCAACTTCCCAAATATGATACCTCCTTCAGTCTGACCATAATGGTCTTAACTTTCCCCTCAGCTTAATTAAACTTTAGACAGGTTTCTTTGGGACTTCAGCCTCTGACCTCCCTTTTCTTAGAGCGTCTACTTTAGAAACTTGCAATTGTAAATTCTGTCTCTGCACCTTTGAGATGTAAATCTTCTGCAATCCAGGAATGCCTTTCTCAAGGACCTGGGAGCCATCTCTGAAATGGACATACAGATTGCCAACAAACACATGAAAAGATGCTCAACATCACTAACTATCAGAGAAATGCAAATCAAAACCACAATGAGGTATCACCTCACACTGGTCAGAATGACCACCTTCAAAAAATCTACAAACAATAAATGCTGCAGAGGGTGTGGAGAAAAGGGAACCCTCCTGCACTGTTGGTGGGAATGTAAATTGATTCAGCCACTATGGAGAACAGTATGGAGGCTCCTTAAAAAACTAAAAATAGAACTACCATATGACCCAGCAATCCCACTACGGGGCATATACCCTGAGAAAACCATAATTTGAAAAGATACATGTACCACAATGTTCACTGCAGCACTATTTACAATTGCCAGGACGTGGAAGCAACCTCAACGTCCATCGACAGATGAATGGATAAAGAAGATGTGACACATATATACAATGGAATATTACTCAGCCATAAAAAGGAACGAAATTCAGTTATTTGTAATGTGGTGGATGGATCTAGAGTCTGTCATACCGAGTGAAGAGTCAGAAAGAGAAAAACAAATACCGGATGCTAACGCACATATATGGAATCTAAAAATACGGTACTAATGAACCTTTATTCCTGCAGGGCAGGAATAAAGACACAGATGTAGAGAATGGACTTGAGGACACAGGGTGGGAAGGGGAAGCTGGGACGAAGTGAGAGAGTAGCATTGACATATATACACTACCAAATGTAAAATGGATGGATAGTGGCAAGCTGCTGCATAGCACAGGGAGATCAGCTCGATGCTTTGTGACGACCTAGAGGGGTGAGATAGGGAGGGTGGGAGGGAGACGCAAGAGGGAGGGGATATGGAGAGCTATGTATACGTATAGCTGATTCACTTTGTTGTACTACAGAAACTAACACAACATTGTAAAGCAATTACACTCCAATAAAGATATATATATATATAAAGAGGAAAGATAGCACCCCTGCCTCTGGGAGGGTAGGAGCCTAAGTTCCGTAAGCACCAATTAGCAAACACCTGTGGCTTAACCACACTGATAATCCCCTCCCCCCAGAGTCCTCTGGTACTTCCCACTAGCTTATCCCAGTGTTTAAAACTATTCCTGCCATTTGTTTCTGTTGAATTCAATCTTGCCTGTTTAACACGCTGTGATGCAATTTTCCTTTAGTAGGTCATGCCTGTCCTTAGAATTTTCTAGTTATATATATGAAACTCTGGACAACCCACCTGACTGAAGATGAATTAAGGATGTTGGATGGCTCAGGAATTTGGTTAGAGGAGAGAGAGACGACTCTCCCTGCTCAAACTTTTAGTTAAGAGATGCTTTTTAATGAAGAGAACCCATATGATGGAGAATGACCCACTCTCGATGATGCCTTTAGAAGGATTTTAGGAAGAGGAAGAACTAAGCATAGCAAGGGATAGAAGGTTTCTATGAAACTAGATTCAGAATTATACTTATCAGATTATTCAGATTATACTTATCTCCATATTTTCTCACTTGTAAAACAGGGATAATCATAGCATATTTCTCATAAGTCTGTTCAGAGGATTCAATAAAACAGATCATATATATCAAATGCTTAGCACAGATGCTGATAAAGGATACATCAACATTAATTTCTACCACTACCATCATCATCATTATTATTATCATTAGATCTGTTAGTGAAAAGCAGAATGACTTTAAGCCAGTAGTTTTCCATTTTGGGGCCACAATTTCCTAACTGTGAAATAATGGATTGGACTAGGTAAGTCCAAAGACCTTCTAGATTTAAAGTTCTGTCTGTGGTTCTAATGAGGAGATAGCTGTTGGACTAATGGGTCAGTGCCCATTAGTGACACTGGTGAAATCCAGGAGGGAGGGAGGAAAGAGAGCATCAGATGGAAAAGACATGAGAGCCAATCATGCAGGGTAATTTCAGAGCATGGAAGCTCAGCTCCACCACTTACTAGCTGGGGCAAGTTATTTACCTCTCTGAAAAAAACGAGAGTAATAATATTGGCTACCCTGCACTACTATTGTTATGAGAATTAAATGCATTTCCAGAGCATAGAAAGGAGATGGAGAGGAAAGAGAAACGAAAGCTCTCCTCCATTAGGGCCACCTGGCTAAGAGGTCGCCTCACAGATGGGACCTTGTAGGAAAAGCACAGCCCTGGTTTACTTTCACTCTCTGTTGGGGCTTATCAAGTCTCTTCAGGAAGGGGAGAGGGAGGAAACATTATGTAATCTAACAGGCAGCCATGCAAGAGGAAGAGTGTCCCCAGACATATTCAAAGTTGCTTACAAATTACTTTCTGAATTTGAAGGTCAAGTTGGCAAGATGAGAAATGAAAAACAGAACCTGTATCAGAATCAATTAATTCTGGAACTGGAGCAATTGATATTGTTTGGACCATGAGCTAGTGTGTCTCTGTCTCTGTCTCTCCATCCCTCTCAACCTGTGTCACACCTTCCCTCCCTCCCTCCCTTGAGCCTCTCTCTTGCCCTCTCTCTGCACAGCATTTATTTCCCTATCTATCGCCTTTTAAATTCTTGCTTTTTAAATTTTAATTTTCCGGGATGCATTAGTACCACTTTCATGTTAACAATAAGAGTTCATATTTTTACCATCTACTAAAGCACTCAGTGCAGGTCCATCTGACTATCTTTCTATGCAGAAAAAAATTACCAAAATGAGATCAGTTTGTATAAACTGTTTTCCACCAAGGATTCCACCTTTCCATTTCAGTAAATTTTCGTTCCATGTAACACCCTGACCACATTCAATTTCCCCAGTTGATTACCAGATTGTTCTGTACAGCTGTTTGTTCAAACTAATATCTAGTCTACGATGATGCACACGTGCCTGTTATGACCCTTTCTTCACTGTTAGACTAGCTGAGTGTTTTATAAATGATACATATTTGCAGAAGAGATTTTCAGAGCATTTAGACATTGGCAGATTCTTCTTAAAGATCAAGACTCTTGAAGTTGGACTTTAAAAAAAAAGCCTCAATATTAACCACTTTCTTTTATAATAGGTTTTAGCTCTTTGAATACCACCAAAATACCAAATGGAATGAACCAGCCTTACGCATAAGGAAACTCACTCTTCTCTACCTAAGGTAGGTGGGCGTACAGCCGTTCTATGGGCACCAAAGCCAGTTTGAAAAAAAATAGCAATAAACCCTCTTGCAGTTTTGTGACCACTATGTTGCTGGTGAACCATATCTTCCCCGGAGGAGGAGATGAGACTTGACTCAGCTCTTTCTCAACCACTACCCTCTGTTCCCTGGGAAGATTCATAAGCCAGGATGGCTTCCAGCACCAAGGTACCAAACCAGCTCATCTGAGGGATGGATGAGGGCAGTGATGGATCAGGAGGCGGGCCACTCACCGTATACTGCGATGGTCTTCGTGTCCTGCAGGATGCCATTCCCGGCTGAGACTTGCACTGTGATGGTGTTCATGCCTTCGGAAGTAAACTTGAATGATATGCTTCCCTCCAAGGTGATCAGGGGCTAAAACAAATGAGGCCACAGAGTGAAGGGAAAGCTGTTCAATTACAGATGAGATAGGCTCTGAGCCACTGACAAGCTCTTTAAATCAGCGGAAGCTCTTTCTGGGGCATCCCCGTGTGACTGACTCCACCTATGCCTCCCCATCACCTCAAGTTCAGGCCAGAAAGGGACTATTAGAGACATGATCCCAAGAAACTCTATTCATTCTTTGTGAATTTGACACCTCCTTCCTGCTATCATCCTGATTCAGGGCTGGGGAGATCCATAGGTCTTGCTTGATGGTGGGATGTATATCTCTTTGTTGATAACCTACTTGTATCAAGCAGATCCCTTAATCTGAGGCAATATTAAAGAGGGGGTTCATATTAATCCAGATTTAAGCAGTAGTCACTGAAAGTCTGTAAGTTGCCAGTGCTCCTCTCCAGGGTGTACTATTTAGATAAAATTACAGTGGAACACAGCAACTATTGACACCAAACTATACTAGTTAGACAGGTGTGGCCTTGTGTGGCTCGGCTGCCTCTGAGAAGCCCTATCAGCAGTTTCCTGGAAGGAGCTGCTATGGAAACATGTACTAATTGGACAGCGGTTTGAGGACTCAAAAAAGAAAAAGAAAGACTTGGAGCAGTGCCTGTAATGCAATTAGATACCGGGGTCCTAGAGGAAAAAGATTATTAGCCTACTGACCTCCCTCGACTAACTCCCCACAAACGTTTCATTCCTGTCTTTCCTTAATTAATTTACAAATCAAAATTCATTTACCTCCCTGTGTAGCAAAGGTAGACTAAAGCCCAGCATAAGAATTCTACTTCAGTCTGGGCTCTATGTCCAATGCAACCCAACTCCAGCCAGTTTTAGAACCCAGGCAAGGGGGAAAAAACATGCTCAAAGTCTGAAAGTTCTTAACGTGCAAGCTATGGATGGAGGATTGGAGTGAACTTACCCACCACCTCCAGAGGCGGTGAAAAAGCAGTGACTCAAGGGGCTGTGTATATGGTTGAAAGAAGTTGGAAACTTCCATGTGAGGAAAGGAAAACCCTTAGCAATCTGAGCCGTGCGGCTGACAGGGTCTTGGTGCTCTGGTCGGGGGTCAGGCCTGAGCCTCTGAGATGGGAGAGCCGAGTTTAGGACACTGGACCACCAGAGGCCTCCTGGCTCCATGTAACATCAATCGGTGAGAGCTCTCCAAGAGATCTCCAACTCACTGCTAAGACTCAGCTCCACTCAATTACCAGCAAGCTACAGTGCTGGACACCCCATGCTAAACAACTAGCAAGACAGGAACACAACCCAATCCATTAGCAGAGAGGCTGTCTAAAATCATACTAAGTTCACAGACACCCCAAAACACACCACCAGATGAGGTCCTGCCCGCCAGAAAGACAAGATCCAGCCTCATCCACTACAACACAGGCACCAGTCCCCTCCACCAGGAAGCCTACACAACACACTGAACCAACCTTAGCCACTGGGGGCAGACACCAAAAACAACGGGAAATATGAACCTGCAGCCTGAGAAAAGGAGACCCCAAACACAGTAAGTTAAGCAAAATGAATAAACAGAGAAACATGCAGCAGATGAAGGAGCAAGGTAAAAACACACCAGAACAAACAAATGAAGAGGAGATAGGCAGTCTACCTGAAAAAGAAGTCAGAGTAATGATAGTAAACATGATCCAAAGTCTTGGAAATGGAATGAAGAAAATACAAGAAACGTTTAACAAGGACCAAGAAGAACTTAAGAGCAAACAAACAGTGATGAACAACACAATAAATGAAATTAAAAATTGTCTAGAAGGAATCAATAGCAGAATAACTGAGGCAGAAGAACGGATAAGTGACCTGGAAGACAAAATCGTGGAAATAACTACTGCAGAGCAGAAGAAAGAAAAAAGAATGAAAAGATTGAGGACAGTCTCAGAGACCTCTGGGACAACATTAAATGCACCAACATTCGAATTATAGGGGTCCCAGAAGAAGAAGAAGAGAAAAAGAAAGGGTATGAGAAAATATTTGAAGAGATTATAGTCGAAAACTTCCCAAATATGGGGAAGGAAATAGTCGATCAAGTCCAGGAAGTACAGAGAGTCCCATACAGGATAAATCCAAGGAGAAACACACCAAGACACATATTAATCAAACTATCAAAAATTAAATACAAAGAAAAAATACTGAAAGCAGCAAGGGAAAAGCAACAAATAACATACAAGGGAATCACCATAAGGTTAACAGCTGATCTTTCAGCAGAAACTCTGCAAGCCAGAAGGGAGTGGCAGGACATATTTAA
>NC_041233.1:61942599-61944890 GCF_002837175.3 Physeter macrocephalus
ACCTCAAGAAACAAGAAACATCTCTAATAAACAACCTAACTTTACACCTAAAGCAATTAGAGAAAGAAGAACAAAATAACCCCAAAGTTAGCAGAAGGAAAGAAATCATAAAGATCAGATCAGAAATAAATGAAAAAGAAATGAAAGAAACGATAGCAAAGATCAACAGAACAAGTAGCAGGTTCTTTGAGAAGATAAACAAGATATATAAACCATTAGCAAGACTCATCAAGAAAAAAAGGGAGAAGACTCAAGTCAATAGAATTAGAAGTGAAAAAGAAGAAGTAACAACTGACACTGCAGAAATACAAAGGATCAAGAGAGATTACTACAAGCAACTATATGCCAATAAAATGGACAACCTGGAAGAAATGGACATATTCTAGGTAAAGCACAACGTTCTGAGACTGAACCAGGAAGAAACAGAAAATATGAACAGACCTATCACAAGCACTGAAATTGAGACTGTGATTAAAAATCTTCCAACAAACAAAAGCCCAGGACCAGATGGTTTCACAGGTGAATTCTATCGAACTGTTAGAGAAGAGCTGACACCTATCCTTCTCAAAATTTTCCAAAATATAGCAGAGGGAGGAACACTCCCTAACTCATTCTTCAAGGCCACCATCACCCTGATGCCAAAACCAAAAAAAAATGTCCCAAAAAAAGAAAAAGATATTGGCCTGTCCAATATCACTGATGAACATAGATGTAAAAACCCTCAACAAAATACTAGCAAACAGAATCCAAGAGCACATTAAAATGATCATACACCATGATCAAGTGGGGTTTATCTCAGGAATGCAAGGAATCTTCAATATACGCAAATCAATCAATATGATACCCCATATTAACAAATTGAAGGATAAAAACCATATGATAATCTCAACAGATGCAGAAAAAGCTTTTGACAAAATTCAACCCCAATTCATGATAAAAACTCTCCAGAAAGTAAGCATAGAGGGAACTTACCTCAACATAATAGAGGCCATATATTACAAACCCACAGCCAACATCATTCTCAATGGTGAAAAGCTGAAACCATTTCCACTAAGATGAGGAACAAGACAAGGCTGCCCACTCTCACCACTATTATTCAACAGCAATCAGAGAAGAAAAAGAAATAAAAGGAATCCAAATCAGAAAAGAAGACATAAAACTGTCACTGTTTGCAGATGACATGATACTATACATACAGAATCCTAAAGATGTTACCAGAAAACTACTAGAGCTAATCAATGAATTTGGTAAAGTAGCAGGATACAAAATGAATGCACAGAAATCTCTTGCATTCCTGTACACTAATGATGAAAAATCTGAAAGAGAAATTAAGGAAACACTCCCGTTTACCACTGCAACAAAAAGAATACCTAGAAATAAACATATCTAAGGAGACAAAAGACCTGTATGCAGAAAACTATAAGACACTGATGAAAGAAATTATAGATGACTGAAACAGATGGAGAGATGTACCATGATCTTGGATTGGAAGAATTAACATTGTGAAAATGACTATACTTCCCAAAGCAATCTACAGATTCAATGTAATCCCTATCAAACTAACAATGGCATTTTTCACAGAACTAGAGCAAAAAAATTTCACAATTTGTATGGAAACACAAAAGAGCCCGAATAGCCAAAGCAATCTTGAGAAAGAAAAATGAAGCTGGAGGCGCTTCCCTGGTGGTGCAGTGGTTGAGAATCTGCCTGGCAATGCAGGGGACACAGGTGCGAGCCCTGGCCTGGGAAGATCCCACATGCATGCAGCAACTAGGCCCGTGAGCCACAACTACTGAGCCTGCGCATCTGGAGCCTGTGCTCCGCAACAAGAGAGGCCACGATAGTGAGAGCTCCGCACACCGCGATGAAGAGTGGCCCTGCTTGCCGCAACTAGAGAAAGCCCTCACACAGAAACGAAGACCCAACAGAGCCAAAAATAAAAATAAATAAATAAATAAAAAATAAAAATTAAAAAAAATGAAGCTGGAGGAATCAGGCGCCCTGACTTCAGACTATACTATAGTAATCAAGACAGTATGGTATTGGCACAAAAACAGAAATATAGATCAATGGAACAGGATAGAAAGCTCAGAGATAAACGCACACACATATGGTCACCTTATCTTTGATAAATGAGGCAAGAATATACAGTGAAGAAAAGACAGCCTCTTCAATAAGTGGTGCTGGGAAAACCGGATAGCTACATGTAAAAGAATGAAATTAGAACATTCCCTAACACCATACACAAAACTAAACTCAAAATGGATTAAAGACCTAAATGTAAGGCCAGA
>NC_041233.1:61945354-61963256 GCF_002837175.3 Physeter macrocephalus
CTTTTTTGATCCACCTCCTAGAGTAATGGAAATAAAAACAAAAATAAACAAATGGGACCTAATGAAACTTGAAAGCTTTTGCACAGCAAAGGAAACCATAAACAAGACGAAAAGACAGCCCTCAGAATGGGAGAAAATATTTGCAAATGAAGCAACTGACAAAGGATTAATCTGCAAAATATGCAAGCAACTCATGCAGCTCAAAAAAACAAACCCAATCCAAAAATGGGCAGAAGACCTAAACAGACATTTCTCCAAAGAAGATATACAGATTGCCAACAAGAGAAAAACAAATACTGTATGCTAACACATATACATGGAATCTAAAAAAAACAAAAAACAAAAAAAACAAAGTGGTTCTGAAGAACCTAGGGGCAGGACAGGAATAAAGACACAGACGTAGAGAATGGATTTGAGGACACGGGGAGGGTGAAGGGTAAGCTGAGACGTAGTGAGAGAGTGACATTGACATATATATACTACCAAATGTAAAACAGACAGCTAGTGGGAAGCAGCCACATAGCACAGGGAGATCAGCTCGGTGCTTTCTGACCACCTAGAGGGGTGGGATAGGGAGGGTGGGGGGGAGACACGAGAGGGAGGGGATATGGGGATATATGTATACGTATAGCTGATTCACTTTGTTATACAGCAGCAACTATCACAACAATGAAAAGCAATTATACTCCAATAAAGATGTTTAAAAAAATTGAAAAAAAGAAGCCTCCTCAACATAATCTGTTGAGAATTTGGTTTTCCTCTAAAAGCTTAAGAAAAAACAAAAAAAAGAAGTTGTTTAGTATTGTCACCTTCTAGTACTATTTTTCAGGCAAATAAATAGATTTCTCTTCTTCTACTATGGGTAGTGGGCCCACTCTGGGCCCAATTTACATGCATGGTTTCATAAGAAATAAAAAAGGGTTTCTTTTCAGTTGATTTATGTCAGCAGTAGAAGTGAGAGATTCCTTTGACTGTCAGGCATGCAGCAGGTCTGGTGTCAGGAGAGGTTTCCTCCCTAGGCTTGTGCAAAATTATGGCCCCAGTTAAAGCCAACACTCAGCTCTGAAGTAGAAGATTTGTATTCACATAAGATGCATTGCATTTGAAGAGCAAAGTCACAAGTGAAAGCAACTCTGCTGGAAGGAGATGATGCTTTTCAGTCCAGAGCAGTTGGTCCCAGGGCCCTCTGGGAAGGGAGGCTTCGGGGCCTGAGTTCTACTGCCTTAACTAACGTTTGCAAGCAAATTTTAATTTCTGAGAATGGAGGGAATTCCAAACTGAAACAGAGCATGAAGCCTGGTGTGCGCGGAAGAAAAACCCAGGCAGGCTGAGAAGGTCTTGGATCTGTGTGAAGCAGCTGAATGAGATTGGAAGAAGCCACTTCACCTGTCCTCACTTTCTCATCTGTAAAATGAAGGACAGAGTAAATGAGGTCTAAGGTTTCTACTGGTTTTGAAACTGCTGTCCACTTTGGATCACAGGGAATGTTTGGGGGAAACATAAAACAGAAAGCTGAGCTAAAGAAGGGGCTGCGTCTGATCCAGGGTGAGAGGGTCAAGGAGGGGAGCTGGGTTGCACAGACATCTGTGGCTCTTGCCTGTCTGGTGTCCACTGGCCTCTTTTCCTTTTGAGGGCCATTCCCTCCCTTCTCTTGGTCTAGATGGATCTAGAGAGGCTGACTTCAGCAGCTCTGTTTCTGTCCCCAGCACTGTGGTCAAGGCCTGGCCGACATTACTCCGTTCTGGGACTTCTGTTAGAACTTAGGGGAAAGATGGCTTGTTTTCTCTGCTGAGCTGTGCAAGCATAAAGCTCAGGCTCCTGCTAAGGGTCACTGCAGAGCAAAGCCCAACTGGAGGAGAAGGCTAACTCAGAGGAAGGCAGAGGTAACGCATGTACACTACTATATATAAAACAGATAACTAGTAAGGACCTACTGTATAGCACAGGGAATTCTACTCGATACTCTGTAATGGCCTATATGGGAAAAGAATCCAAAAAAGAGTGGACATATGTATAACTGATTCACTTTGCTGTACACCTGAAACGAATACAACATTGTAAATCCACTATATAAGGACCTACTGTATAGCACAGGGAATGCTACTCAATAACGACCCATATGGGAAAAGAATCTAAAAAAGAGTGGACATATGTATAACTGATTCACTTTGCTGTACACCTGAAACGAATACAACATTGTAAATCCACTATACTCCGATAGAAATTTAAAAAAAAAAAAAAAAAAAAAAGAGGTAGGGGCGCAGTGGTGAGAGAGACAGAGACTGACGAGATGACTGGGGCACTCGGAGCCCACTGTGCCCGGAGCTGCGACAACCTCTAGTCTCTTGAGTCACGTAAGCCATGACTTTCTCTCCCTTTTGCGCTCTGGCCAGTTTGCGTGGAGCCGCACAAAGCCCGTGCGGAAGGCCGACTCACCTCGGTGTTATTTCCGTACCACCACACGTAAGTGAGCGTGCCCACTTGGCTGGGCCACAACACAGCAGTCGCGTTGACCTCTTTGTTCTTCGTGGTGACGAAGGGAAGAGACAGGTGTACATGCTCCAGGGGACCTGAGGCACAAGAGGAGAGAGGAGGCATGGAGAGGGAAGAGCTCTCTCTGCTTCACCTGACTTCCCTGACATGAAGAGAATACGCATTCCTTCTGGAAGCCTCCCAACCATCAGTCGGGTTCCCTGAAGGAAGTGCTCGGGTGCTGTCCCTACTCTGGGGAAAAGGATGTATTGTGAACAGTTGTGTCTCAACATTTTCCATTTACCAATCTTTCTTCCAGGCCTAAAACCTGAGTTATTTATGGGTAAAAGTTTAAAAACTTACAAGTAATTGAAGAAGTCCTTAAAGGAACAGGCATAATATGAGATTTCACAGGGAGATGCAAAGTGTTTCCAAGAAGTTATATTCTTGGTGGTAAACCAGGATTGTGAAAACCTCCGAGAATCCATGTGGGATGGGGGTTAGGGGTTGGTGGTGGTTCTCATACAAATCCCCAAACCATTCTACATGTAATTATTCTTTATTCTTTACTGGATTTTAAATGTGTGTGTGAGTGTATGTATATGTGCATGTTTGTATGTAACTGTGAGTGTGTGTTTGTGTGAGTGTATGTAAAGCCACCCGGTTAGGTAAGCGTGGTGTTGAGTTGAGCGTGTCCAGGACAAAGGCAGGCATGAGGGGGCAGAGAGAGCTCTGTGGTCCTCAGGTTCTCAGGATGCGTTCAGCTGAAAAAGAGGATGATTCTACCTATGGAGGCCCGTTAGACCAGAAACCTTAATCAGATGTACAAACCCACGAAGATATAAATATCCTCTCCCTAAAGACCTATCCTATGACCCCTGACCTTCTCTTTGAGTTACTTTTACCAGACAAAATGCATTTTCTTTTGAGGTGAACATGAAAAATCCATCATCCCCATCTTCATCCCATGAGGTGGAGAAGGATGTGGTACCTCAGGCCTTTGTACCTGGTTTAATTACTTCCTCCTCTTCTGCTTGACCATTTAATGTGTCTCCTAGGGTATTGTCTTTGGCCTTTCTCTCCCTCCATCTACTCTTCTGCTGAGTAATACCATCTACACCCTGACCTTAAACTGTGAACTATATGCTTAGGGCTCCAAAACCACCTTCTTGACTCCAGACTCAATTAGCAGCCAAAGGTTCCCTAGAAATCCAGTTTTCCCCCAATCTGTATTCTCCAGTCTTGATGAATGACCAATGTTTATCCAGGGGAAACAACCCAGAAGCAGACAGTCAATCCCAATTCCTTATTTCTTTGCCATCCATATCCACGGAGGAAACCACTGATTTGGTTTCATAAATTCTCTCTCAGGTAGAGCTCTTCTCACCCTGCCCTGGTTCATTCACTAAACACCTGTCTCAAGTGGACTGGTGCAAACTCTCCTACAGGTTTTCCAGCCTCTAACCTTTCCCCACTCTAATCCGTCCTCCTGCTCTATGCGTTCAACGCCTGCCTCCCTCTATAATACATAAGTTGGACCAACTGCCAGGTGGCCCCATCACTTAGAATAAAATATATGCTCCAGGGCGAGGGCAGAGCAAGTACAAAGACCTTGAGGAGGAGGTGGCTCTCCATGTTTAAAGAATAGCAAGAAATAGAGAAACAAATGGAGAAAAAGTGGAAGCAGATGCGATCTCAGAGGTATTCAGGACATAGAGCATGTTGGCCTTGTTGGCCCTGAAATATGTATATGTGTGTTTGCATAAGTTCATTCTGTATAACGTGTATATATATATATGTATTATATATACATTCATACAATGTATAGCAATGACTATGTACCTTCTCACCCTTCAAACTGTTGTGAGAGTGATTTTTCTAGAAAGCCATGCTACTCACTTGATCAAGATGAAAATTCCCATTACCTAATTATAATAATAATGAGAGCTAACATGTACAGATCTAAAATTTGTGATACAGAGAACACAGGCTGCAAACTTTTGGAGGGCGAGAGTCCTTCATATTTATGTGTAAGGATGTGCACAGTTCTTGAGACGTAGCAGGTACTGGAACTTTGGCTGTGTAAGTGAACAGAAACATATACTTTCCTATTTCTGCTTTTGTCCATGTTTTTCTTTCTTTATAGATTAGAGGCTTGGTGACCAGCAAACAGAGTAGAACTGATTTTCTGGTTTATAATCCATATGATAAGAAGTAGTTGATCATAAGTCAGAATGGTTCAATGAGATAATAAAAGGGCATCGTTTACGGACCAACGACCGTGTGCCACATATTCTGTGAATGACTTCTTATTCTCATTTAATCTTCACACAACCTTATGAAGTAGGCACTACTGTTAGCTCCATGCAGAGATGAACAGAGGAAGGTGACCTTCCTCAATTCCAGGGTGTGAACCAAAGCAGTTCAAGTTCAGAACCTGGGCCAGCTGACAAATGCTTGAGAAGACCCATGTTAACAAAATAGCGATTAAGAGTCACTACTTCCTGATGACTTAGACATGTTGCAGGCATTGGGCAATGCTTGTAACACAGGCTCTTGTTTACTGCATGGCTCTTGCTGTCCCCATCACATGATGTGCTCCAGCAGGTGCCCTGTCCCACCCGAGGACTTTGCTTTCACACCTTTCTTATGGCACCTGTCACCTCCAAATCTCAGTTCCAGGGCCCCCTCCTCTGTGACACTCCTCCTGACTCCCCAATGAGAGTTACATGGATCAGCTTAGGATGCAAGAACTAGACAAGCTCTGGGAGACATGCCAGTTCCATCCTAAAAGGGTTCATCTTGGTCTCTCACATATGAGCATCCAACAATTTTTCTTTTAAAGGTCAAAGGATGATGCCTGTGTGTCCTGTTAATGACAAAAGTTGAGTCTTGAAGTATGGTCACTCCTTCACTCAGTTTTTGAGTGCTATTACGTGTTGGGCATGATTCTCGGTGCTGGGACACCTGGCCCTTGGTGGAGCTTATGTATCATTAAGAGAGGCAGTGCCTGCAAGGAGTGGGGGTGGGTGAGAGCCTGCTATTTTTGATAGGGTGGTCAAGCAAAGTCTCTTGGAAGCAAGGACATTTGAGCAGCGACCCGAATAACATGCAGAAATGAACCATGTATCTACTGGGGAAGCTCCAGGGTGAGTGTGGGGCAAAGACCTTGAAGAGGAGGTGCCTTGTCAGGTGCCAGGATGGCAGGGAATAGCAGCAGTAAAGAGATGGAGGGAAGGAGCCGAAGCCAATGAGATCTAGCAGGTATTCAGGACACTCAGCAGATCACTTTAGGCCCTGAAGAATGTCCGTGTGTGTTTATATAAGTTCCTTCTTGCATGTATATACATCATCCATTCATACAAATGTGTGGAATTTCGCTTTCAGATTGCCAAGTCCTCTTGGGCTCATCTACTTTTTATGTGTTCAATATACCTGGTTCCTGTTGCCCCAAAGCCTATCTTTCAAGCCTTGCTTTTCTGCACAGAGGGTGTGATCTGCCCTAATAGAGCCTTCGAAGTGAAACTCCAGCCCCTGGAGGCCCCTAGCTAGCTGGCTGGTCACACTCAGCTGAGAGTGGAACAAGCTGGCAGGTACTGCTTCTTCGGACAGGTGCCTTTAATGAGCAAAACGGACAGCAGGTGGCGCTGCATTACTCTTTATGAATCTTCACAAGGCGGCTGAGAGGAGGGGAGAAATTACTTGTGTGAATTGTTTCCCTTCTCTTGCTTGGTTTTCCTGTGTTGCAGGGAACAAGTGCTGTTTGTGTGACTGAACACTGTGTGTGTGTGTGTGTGTGTGTGTGTGTGTCTGTGCGTGCTGATCAGTGACCTGCCTCTGGCATTTGTTCTGAAGACCTCCTCTGACCATCTAATTAAATATTGTGCATGTATCATATTGCTGTTTATCTGAAAGGTTAAAAAAAATCTACCAGAAGAAATAAAAGAAATTCAAAGTGTGAAGATGAGTTCCTACAACAGAGTCCCTCAAACTTCAGTGGGCATGAGAATCACACTCATCTGTTCAAGGCAGATTATGATGTCACACTGCCAGAAATTCTAATTCAATAGGTCTGGAAAGGGGCCCAGGACACTATATTTTTACCATGTAATTCTGGAGCAGGTGGCTCATTAACCACATTTTATAAAACCCAGGTCTGACATTCACTGGCCAATATAATCATCGTGTGAATAGTTACAAAGCTACACAGGTTTTCAAGACACTGATCACTTTACCCTAAGATGGGGACAGAAAGACATCTGCAAAGGGCTCCTATGTAACGGGGTAGTTGAGAAGAGAGGTTCGGGAAGTATCGGAAAATCCACCTCACTTTTTTATCACCTCCTATTCTGCAAGTTTGCACAATCTTCAGTGATTTTTTTTTTTCTTTTTCCTGCAAGACTGGCTGAGATAGGGCAGACTTCTGAGCAGAAATCTACATGTCCTTTAAATTCTCTGCTCCATCCAGTTGAAGGCAACCCTGGCTGCACCCCGTGTCTAATTAGTTTGCAAACCAGCGGAGCACAGTGAATACACTCCTCAAGGAATTCTCAACTGTCAGGCTACAACAGATTACTCAGCTGCCCAGAGAGAGCCTCCCCATCCTGGAAACATTACAGCAGGAACATCATCTCCGTTTGCTTCTGACGACCTTTGTAAATTAGTATTTAAGAACTTCTGATTTAGAATCAAAGCACCTTTTTGAACTGGAAAGTGGAGGAAGTATGTGTTCAAGACAGGTCGTGGGGTTTTCTGGAAGAGCCCTGGGGAAGAGGAGGGGGGTTGGATGAGAACGGCAGAGGGCAGGCTTTGGTAAGCTGAGCTGAGTTGTTGCTCAGAACCCACTAAACACAAATGCACAGGCTGCACCGTGATGATGGAAAACCAAGCATGGCCAGTTGACAGGGCACAGCATGAGTTGCTTGATAGAACCTTTGAGAAACAAGACATGCACTCCTCACATGATGGAGGAGAAAAACTAGTTTCAGAAAAAGGCAGTAACTCAGCTAGGAGTTCAGGCCAGCATCTGGACCCAACAACTCCCAACTCAGTCCAGTGCTTGTTTTTGTTTTTCCTACAAAGCCATATATCCCTTCACTATCCTGCCACCATGGCACTAAAAATTGCCATGTTACTCTCTGTATTTGAGAGCAGGGGGAATGTAAGTCAATTATGATTTTTACCGTGACTTCCTCTTAGTGTAAAATAGTGTCAAATCATAGTACTTCTCTAATCCTTGCTTTTCCCACATGAAAGGAAGGCCAAATGTTGCCCATCATGGTAGAGGTGTGAGAATAAGCAAAGAAGTTCATATGCACAGTAAAGCACGACGGGCCCTTCAGGAGAGAAGCCCTAGCAAACACGTCAGAACCTGCTGGCAATGCTAATGCCAAGGCCTTTATATGTATGTGAATTAATGAAAACTTTAAAAATAATCCTGCTTTCATATAGTTCGTATAAAAAGCTAATTCTTGTCCCCAAGACCAGGCTTAGAAAGGGGTCCCATGATATGAGGCCTGCTTATCCAACCACTTAACCCAAGATGAGTCTGACAAAATTAAAATCAGAACTTTCCATTACAAATCACCTGCTACTGAGGTTAAGGTCAAATCACTTAAGCCGTTCAATCAGGCTAATGAGATGAAAAAAATTGCAAGTGTACGGAGCAGCTCATTTCTTTCAGAAGTCATGGCTTCAGTAACCCTTAACCTGAAGCAGAGGCAAACTCTGTGCTGTTTTCCTTCCCAGGATTCAGTAAGCCCACGAGAGAACCAGGAGAGGTAAGTTTCCCTCATGGGATACGATTATATGTAAGGTGAAGAAGAGTCCACAGGGCAACCAGGATGGGGAGCTATGGATGACTCTATGGGAAAGCCTGAGAAATTGAGACGAAAAGCTGTTGCTGAATTTTAAATCAGTATTGACACAAGCTTAGAGTCCAGGGACGTTTAATACATATACGGGATATGGAATATAATAACCGTAATTCTTCAGGAGAGTAGATCTTTAACAAAAATCCGCCTTACAGAATAAGCTGTGCAGAATGGTAAGCTGCCAGGTAGGCAGCCATTCTCAGCAAATGTACTGCCATTTATGTTGCCATTTATTTTTGTCACTAATGACCAAGGTTTGTGATGTAGTTTTTAAACATTTCAGGATTAGTCTTAGGATATTATGACTTTTGTCCTTATAGATCCTGACATATAGGGAGGGATTATTTTTAGTAAGAGGCAACTCCGGGAAGGCTATCTAGGACAGCTGAAAAGCGGCAGTCAGCCGGAAGAGAGCCTGGGAAATGCATCTGGAACATATGTAGTGGTACAGCCAGGACACTGCCTCTAATCTAAATGTTCACATTCCTTTGGGATGATGCGCAAAGATGTGGAGGCGAATAAGGGCTGATGGAGACTTGGATCCTCTAACCCCAAGCCAGCACAGGCACTGATAATAACCTAGTGGCCAAGCTCTGGGATTCTGGAGGCAGGGAGACCTGAGTCTGAAGCCTGGCTCTGCCAGACAGTACGTCTGCAACTTCAAATGGGTGATTTAAGCTTTCTGACCCTCACTGTTCTTTGCAAGGTGGTGTTTCTAATAGTGCCTACTTCATAGGGTTGTTTTGAAAAGGAAGATCATATACATAAAGAACATGTTTAGCACAAAGCCTGGCCCACAGTAAGAGCTTAACAAATGTTAGCTGAAAAGGGGGAGGTGGAGTTGGCATAGTGGGAATCTTGCAGAACTCTGTTTAAACTCAAAGAAGGATGGCTGTGTTTCTTTGAAGCACTTGGGTCCTGAGTGTACAGGAGATAAGGATCAAGAGTGACTGACAGGGCAGGAAACCTCAGTAAGGAACAGTCTCTTGGGGACCCCTAAATAGTCTTATCCACCCACTGGATCACAGCAGCTTAACAAAAGAGATTCTGCTTGGTACTTTCTGTGCTCAGTTTGGTTCAATGCACAAAAGTCAGGTGAGAGGCATGGAATACTGCCTAGCCTTAATACTCCTGGCCTAGAACTTGGAATCTGAACGTGACCATTCATATAAAGGGGCTAACTTTCGTTTAAAAGCAAACCATTTATCCAGCAATCTAAACAAGTCCTATGTCTGTCTGGGGACACCCATACACCAAGCATAAGAGGCATTCATGGCAAACATTTTTACCAAACACAGCTTAGGAGGTATCATTGTCTCGTTAGGACACCTTTGAACTCCTCAATGGGGGAAACGCTTTAATACTTTTTGAAACTATTTCTAAATGTAGCTTCCTTAACATTGTTTACCCTCTTTCCCTCTATGCCACCTTCTAGGACCAAATCATCACAGATCAAAGTCCAGGAAACATACTCTTTTTTTAAAAAAGGAACAAAAGTCTAAAAGAATTATTAATAATGAGATATACCATGGGAAGAGAAAAAAAAAATCAGATGGGGAGAAATTCCATTACTTCTGCTAATGGGGATTGTTCTCAAACATTTCTGACCAAAAAAAACCCAAAAAACAAAAAAAAACAAACCCGAAACCCCCGCAACGCCAACAAATTCATATTCAATCAACCAGCCCAGCAAGCTGCTCAGGCCCAGCACGGACACAGGTATCGTCTCTCAGAAGCATTTGGAAGAGGCGGAGTCAGTGCAAGAGAACACTCTGAAGCAAACCAGAGTCCAGATCACTCAAAACTAAACCCTGGTTTCTTCTCGCTTTCTCCCCACTTGGTTCTCTCACTCTCCTTTCCCCTCCTGCTAAAAGGTAACTAGTGAGCCTCTTCTAGATAAGGAATTTTGGATTATATCTTTAAAAGGACACGATATCTAAAATATGTCATAAACCAACAACAGTAATAACATACAAGTTACATGTAAGTACAGGACGGCGCTGTCAGACCCCAGACTGTTGTCCACCTGCACGGTCACTCGGAAAATGCCCACATTGTGATAGACGTGTTTGATCCCATCTTCCATGGAGCTGAGGTTGACGTAAGACACTGCGATGCCATCCCCGAAGTCCACTTGGATGAATGTCCTCTGGACGTCACCCTGAAAGACAACATCGGAGGAAGGGGAGTCGGAGGTGCTTGGCTGCTGCTTCTCCAGGGGTTGGGGCTTGCCTGAGCCCTGGGCTCAAAAGGCAGCCCTGGTTCACCCCTATAGCTGGGAGCATCTGTCCGTGTGACAGGGTCCCCGTGACATTCCTGGGCAGACAGGAGTTTACTAAGATGGATGCTCTCCCAATCTGAAGGGCACCAACTCCCCAAAGTTTCAAGATTTGCAAAATTAGGTGTTCGATTATCAGCTCTAATTGGATATTCAGTTTCTCTGAAGGCTCTGTTTACAGTCTGATCATCCACATGAATAAAAGATGTACATACACAGTTTAAAAAATTCAGCCTCCCTGACATAACCAAGGACCACTTCCCATGTGTTCTGGACCCCCAAATCCCCTTCTTTATATCTGGTTCCCTAACTGTGTTGGAGGAAGGACAGGAGACGTCTTGCCTTACACATGATATGACACTGGACTCAGCCTTATTATTACGATAATGATGGTTATTTTGTTTACATTTCAGGATTTTGTACTATCAAAATGATCTCATTTTATTCTTCACAGAATCTCAGTCTCGAGAAAAGTGGGCAATGTTTGTTCATTTTACAGATGAGGAAGCTGAAGTGAAGAAAGTTTTCACCATTTGCTCAGGGTTACCACAGCTAGTTAGCAGCAGTCTTGGGATTTGAACCCATTGCTCTGGACTTGGGTTTCATTCATTATAGGTGGGTAAAGCATTGACAGCTCCTCCCAGCTCTAATCCTGTTGTTCCATTAACCGGCTGGATGACTTCATGCAAGTCATTCAGTCTCCTTTGGTCTCAGTTACCTAATCTGTGAAATGGGCATATTAATATCTTACCATCTGAACTCAAAGGTTGTTACAGAAGACATGTGAGTAATCAGTAATCTGTAAAATTCGACACCAAAATGAATGACTGTAAAAAACAGTGCAGCTGTAAAAGACTTGCTATGTCCCTTTTGAAGCTTGACTGGAATCATATGATTCTAAATTTCCCACCAGTAAGCAGGAGAAGATAAAGTCTGCTTTATAAAATCCCAAACCTGTGAAAAAAAAAATAGCCTGTGGAATTGGTTGAGATTCTTAAGGAATAAAGTTTCTTAGAAAAACTGACAAAACCCAGCATCCCTCACAGACAGCCCATCCTTTAACAAGGTTTTTTGCTTGTTTCGTTAGCTTTTCCCATTTTGGGGGTGGGGAAGAAAACAAAAAAACCTTTGAAATAGAAATGTATTTTCAATTAAGTAAGGTTCATATGGTATCATATTTTTTGAAAAGGGCAAGTTTAAAATGCTGACATTTAAAAGATTAATTCATAGGGAAAGGAAAAGCAATTCAAATCCTATGAATCTATGTGACCTACTCTTCTGATCTGTGCCCAGCCAAGCACTGTGTGAGGGGCTACACAGCAGCTAACTCTCAGTAAGGACTTGGGCAAAAATTCTCCCCTAAGGTGGGAAAAAGAAACTCCTTTCAAAATTATGAAACAAATATCCACAAGCCCAGACATTGTGCAATTACTTGAATTCCCTTTACTAATAAATATAAATGTCAGCCATTTTTGCTGACTTGTCCTTCATTTGGACAAGCAAATTGGACTGATCAATTTCTCATTCTGTTTTTGGTCAGTTTCCTCCCATGTTTTCTGTATTTTCAACAGAGTTGCTGCCAGCCAATCCTGGGTTTGGGCATGGAGGAAGAGCCCACCTTAAAATCTACTCACGTTATTTGGGACAAGTGTCTCAGGGAAATACCAGGAGTAGCTAGGCTTAACCAGGTTATCTATGGAATGAAACAAGCAACATAGTTTCTGAGAAAGAGGTTGAGAGACAGACAGAGAGGGAAAGAGAGGTATAGGGCTCTTTGTGGAGACAGAGTGGACATCAGGTAGCGTCACCATTTGCAAGAAGAAAGAAGGGAGATTAGCCTCTCAGCTGATTCTACTTCGGCCTCCACAGAGAGAGCAGCTACCCCCGTGACTGGGGAAAGTACAGCTTTGGCTGCCACTGCTCGAGTCTACCTTGCCTTGCTCTTTCTGTCTGGTATTCACCACTCTCCTTGAGTGGCCCTGGACTTAGACCTCTTGTCAGTTACTTGAAACTCCTCCCAAGTTCTGTCTGGATGTCCACTGGCTGTTGGCCTGATAGCATTCCTAATTCTCCACGGTGGACAATGTTCTCTGTGTACCTAACAGGTGAAAGGAGGGAGCCTCACGGCATTTGGACTAGTGCATCAGTAGGGCTGCCAATAGAGTGGAGGAGCCAGGCTTTTAGAATATTAGGTCAGGTACAGGGATGGAAATATAGATATACAGATATATGTATATTAGGTTTACCACCCATCTGAGAGCCCCAGTGGGTAAAGACATGGAATCCCCCAATCCCCCAAGGCCTCCTGATGTGGGCGCAGGCCTCTGGGCTTGGTGTTCTGCACAAGGAGAAGAGAGCACCCAGGGGCCAAGTCTGACAGCTGAAGACGGCAGATTCACCCCTGCTTGTTGTAGCTTTGCCCACTCAAGTGGAACACACTGGATCTCGTGCCTTTGCCGTCAGGGGCTCTCAGGTGCTTGAAAAACCTAACACACTTGTAGCTGCATCACTTTGGGGCTCACCTATCATCAACCTCTGACTTCCTTGGGCTGCAATGACCATCTCAGGCAGGGATACCAACTCCTTTTAGAGAATAAGGAACAGGACAAAGGCAAGAATTCCTAAGTCCTAGGTCACCATTTGATTAGGTATGCCTGCCCTGCATTAATGGGGTCATTCTTTCTTCTGGTCATTCATTAATTAGACCAATGACAGATATTTATTAGGTGTCTATCTTGTGTCAGGTACTAAATAGAGAAAATGCTGTTAAGTAAATTATAACCAACCAAACAAAACAGATGTGGTCTGGGCTTTCTTGAGCAAAAAAACTACTGGTGAGACAGATGGACTTTAATAATCACAAAAATAAATAAAAAGCTATTCTAGGGGATGATGTCAGAGGTCCATGGCATTGTAAGCTTGTACAGCAGGGAGAAGTAGAGAGCTGAAAACCTAACCCGATTGAGAACTTCAAGAAAGGCTTCAAGGGGCTTCCCTGGGGGTGCAGTGGTTAACAATCCGCCTGCCAATGCAGGGGACATGGACGGGTTCAAGCCCTAGTCTGGGAAGATCCCACATGCGATGGAGCAACTAAGCCCGTGCACCACAACTGCTGTGGCCATGAGCCACAACTACTGAGCCGTTGCACCTAGAGACCATGCTCCTCAACAAGAGAAGCCACCGCAGTGAGAAGCCGGTGCACTGCAACAAAGAGTAGCTCGCCGCAACTAGAGAAAGCCTGCACGCAGCAACGAAGACCCAACGCAGCCAAAAATAAATAAATAAAATAAATTTTAAAAAGAAAAAAAAAGAAAGGCTTCAGGAAGAAGTGATATCTGAGCTGAGAAGGCCTGAAAGAAAGAAATTAACCAAACAAAGGACATGAGCGAGAGAGATGGAGGTGAGGAGTTCAGGCAACGGGGACAACAGGAACCAGGTGTGCAAGGGCCCTGTGGCAGAAGGGGGTGATACAGTTAAAGGAAGCTAACGATACAGGCACAGTAGGAACATGTGAAATTAGACTGGACGATGACATTTTAGGACTTGGCGGCCGAGTTTCTGACTTCCATCTTTCTCCTAAGAGCGATGGGAAGACATCAGTGTTTGAAGCAGGGGTGTGGGGGAAGATGGCATGATAATATTTTTAATTCAAAAAGATCACTCTGGCTACAATATGGAGGATGCACTGGAAGGAGGCCCAAGTATTCTGGGAAGCCAATTAGGCGATAGTTCAGGGTAGATGATAGGTAGATTGATATATGAGTTGCAACAGGAAATTACATTCACCTTCCTGCTAAATTAATTCCCATAGTTTACTCGTTTTGAAATCAATGCATCTCAGCCTTTGATATCAAAATCTCGCATAGAAATTAAAAGAAAAAAAAACTGATGTCCAGTTATCATCCAAGACCCACTTCCTGGTTTGGGACCTCTGGGGAGGATGCTCCATCCTGCTGTGGCCTGAAAAATGTCCAGAGCTGATGCTGGGGTGCACCAAAGGTTGAGGGCCACTGGTTCAGACTGTTGAACGTTAGGTTTTCTCGTGACCTAACTCATCTAAAGATGAATACAGTACAACACAAGCTGATGCCATTCCTATTCCACCTTGGCACAATGCTGAAAGTTTTCCCAGGATGTTTTAGGATTCTAAGTGCTAAGGATGTATTAATAGAGCCAGGAATGGAAGAACTAAACTCAGTGTTAGTGACTGCTGCACAATCACAAAAGTTCCACGACACACTCTGTCAAGGTCAGTTCTCTAGGAAAACGAGTTGCTGGATAGTATGAAGGTAGTTTGTATACAGGGCTGAGATGTACCCTTAAGGCCTGCATCTTCAGTACCTAACACAGTGCTTGCAGATGATTCTTTTCTGTTCAATACATTTTGACATTTTAAAAAAGAAAAAATAAATTTTGAATATTGTGCATTTCTACCACGCTTGTTCATTAAAGTGCTTTCTTATATATTATCTCATTTGGCTGTTAGGATCTCTGGGAGACACCAAGGGAAGATGTTATTTCTATTTGCTATACCAGGAGAACTGGAGCACAAACAGGTTAACCAAGATGCCAAAAGTCCCATAGCTGGTGAGAGGCTTAAAAACAGGTCTAAGATGATTTGTGGTTTAGCTTTATCCTTGCAGCTCAGTCCTTGTTGAGTTCCTTTCATTGGAATTTACTTGCAATGCCTTTTAGAGTGAGAGAAAGGTGATAACAAAGGCAAGCCTCACTTTCTTTTCTTGTTTAGACTCTATTCCTGGCTTTGACCGTTTCCCCCTCCGACAATATTTTTGCTTATAAGTGGAAAGAAGGGTTGTTGTGAACTCCATACACTACCCTTATGTCCTCCCTCTGGTGAAGCAGTGTCATGTTCAAGCCATAAATAAGTTAGAGAATATGGGAAATGATAGGCATTCATAATCAGTAATCAGGAAAATCTTGTGTATCAAGAGGTACTTGAATCTAATGACAAGTTATTCCCGAAACACAACCTAGGCTGGGAAATATCTAGACTGTCACATAAAATTCTTTAGACCTAATGCCATTTAGCCACATGCCCTAATATAGACACAGAACCGAGAGTACTAGCTCAAAAGAAGTGCCCAAGAAAGGCACAAAAGCCACGTGAAATCCACACAGGGATTCTCCAAGGGCAGCACTGGCTTCTGTAATAGAAAAACAAATATATCAAATGGCCACAATGAAGCCAACTTTAACCTGAGAAATGAAAGGTGTGTGAACCTATCAGGTCCTGTAACAGCGCTTCAGAGAAAAATGGGAAAGCAAATGCTACAGTAACTCAACACTCACAGCCACAGTCCAAGACCCACCTGAAGGCATTAGGGACCCACTGCAGATAGAAACTGGACTCGTTCGTCAGAGGCTGGTCCTTGCAAAGCTCGAGGGTGAGCCTGACTCAGGTTTTACTGAAATTCAGTCCTGGAAGGTGCCTTACAGTTTATGCAGAAAAAATACATTGAAGTGAAACACCTATAGTATAACCTAGTTTTAAATGCATAAAATAACACAAGTACTGTAAGTCTGTATGTGTTTGCATGAGCATAAATGTGCTGGTTAAAACAACCCAGCCTGTTAACACTGATCACCCCAGGGGTGAAGTGAAGTGAGGGGTAGAGGAAGATCAGCAGGGTTAAAAGAGAGGAGTAAAGGAGAGGCAATAAAGATTTCACCAAATTGAAAAGAAGCGGTGGAGTAGGGGATAACATAAGAAACATCACAAAACACAATACGTTATCCCTACTGTTACTATAAACATTTAAATATTAAGTATATAGGAAATAACCAGGAGGTAACACAGACATTGATTAGATTGATCATGAGATACAGCTGACTTTGGTCTTGGATTTCTACTGTTATTTTAATGTTTTTTGACCACAGTATTTGAACAAAGATATCACTAGGGGCATTAAATGCCAGAAACAAAAGTCAGACATTTCAGTCTTTCTTCTTATGGCTAAAGGTATTTGGGCAGGATGGGGAGTGTGAAATAAAAATAATCCACATTTTGGGAAGGTAAATTGGTGCAGTCACTATGGAAAACAGTATAGACCTTCCTCAACAAACTAAAAATAGAGCTGCCATATGATCCAGCAATCCTACTCCTAGGCATACATCTGGACAAAGCTATAATTCAAAAAGATACAGGCACCCCTATGTTTATAGCAGGAATATTCACAATAGCCAAGACATGGAAACAACTTAAATGTCCATCGACAGAGGAATGGATAAAGAAGATGTGGTACATATATACAATGGAATACTACTCAGCCATAAAAAAGAATGAAGTAATACCATTTGCAGCCACATGGATGGACCTAGAGATTATCATACTAAGTGAAGTAAGTCAGAAAGAGAAAGACAAATACCATATATCAGTTATATGTAGAATCTAAAATATGACACAGATGAACTTATCTGTGAAACAGAAACAGACTCACAGACATAGAGAACAGACTTGTGGTTGCCAAGGGGGTGGGGGCTGGGGGAGTTTGGGAATAGCAGATGCAAGCTATTATATTGAATGGATAAACAATAAGGTCCTACTGTATAGTATGGGGAACTATATTTAACATCCTGTGATAAACCATAATGGAAAAGAATATGAAAAAGAATGTATATACATGTATAACAGAATCATTTTGCTGTACATCAGAAATTAACATAACAGCATAAATCAACTATACTTCAATAAAATAAATTAGAAAAACAAAAAATAATCCACCTTTGCCTTGCATGTCCTACTCCAGGGTATGCGACTCAGGTTAGCAACTTTAGACTTAGACTGGCAAGGCTTTTTATGGCTGAGTCTCAAGAAGAAACAGAAAAGGAGATAACTATGGTATAATGTTGCTCTGGCCTCCAAAGAAGAGATTTTGACAGCAGGTGGAAAGGAGTTCATGGAGAGAAGCGCTATCCCCCTTGTGCTTATTCAGTAAGACCAACCTCTGGCATGTGACTTATTACGTGAATTGTGTTAGCTAAGATTGTTCTAGAACATCCCCTGATGGTCACTAAGGGAAAAGAGAGAGAACATTTCTCAAAAGTTTTCTGTCCCAGAAATAATAACAGCATTTCTCTCTATAGTTTCTCACTGAATCTTTTTAAAAAAATTTTAATATTTTTGTTATATATAGCTTTTTATTTTTATTTTTTTAACATCTTTATTGGAGTATAATTGCTTTACAATGGTGTGTTAGTTTCTGCTTTATAACAAAGTGAATCAGCTATACATATACATATATCCCCATATAACCTCCCT
>NC_041233.1:61963332-61967223 GCF_002837175.3 Physeter macrocephalus
TACCCTTCCCCCTCCCCAAGTCCTCAAGTCCATTCTCTACATCTGCATCTTTATGCCTGTCCTGCCCCTAGGTTCTTCAAAACCATTTTTTAAAATTTTTTGTTTTTTAGATTCCATATATATGTGTTAGCATACGGTATTTGTTTTCCTCTTTCTGACTTACTTCACTCTGTGTGGCAGTCTCTAGGTCCATCCACCTCATTACAAATAACTCAATTTCGTTTCTTTTTATGGCTGAGTAATATTCCATTGTATGTATGTGCCACAAATTCTTTATCCATTCATCTGTTGATGGACACTTAGGTTGCTTGCCTGTCCTGGCTATTGTAAACAGTTCTGCAATGAACACTGTGGTACCTGACTCTTTTTGAATTATGGTTTTATCAGGGTATATGCCCAGTAGTGGGGTTGCTGGGTCATATGGTAGTTCTATTTTTAGTTTTTTAAGGAACCTCAATACTGTTCTCCATAGTGGCTGTATCAATTTATATTCCCACCAACAGTGCAAGAGGCTTCCCTTTTCTCCACACCCTCTCCAGCATTTATTGTTTCTAGATTTTTTGATGATGGCCATTCTGACTGGTGTGAGGTGATACCTCATTGTAGTTTTGATTTGCATTTCTCTAATGATTAGTGATGTTGAGTATCCTTCCATGTGTTTGTTGGCAGTCTGTACATCTTCTTTGGAGAAATGTCTATTTAGGTCTTCTGCCCATTTTTAGATTGGGTTTGTTTTTTTGAGCTGCATGAGTTGCTTTCATATATTTTGAGTTTATTTTTGTGTATGGTGTTAGGGAATATTCTAATTTCATTGTTTTACATGTAGTTGTCTAGTTATCCCAACACCACTTATTGAAGAGGCTGTCTTTTCTCCATTGTATATTCTTGCCTCATTTATCAAAGATAAGCAGCTCCGTTTTTCTTTCTCAAGATTGCTTTGGCTATTCGGGGTCTTTTGTGTTTCCATACAAATTGTAAAATTTTTTGTTCCAGTTCTGTGACAAATGCCATTGATAGTTTGATAGGGACTGCACTGAATCTGTAGATTGCTTTGGGTAGTAAAGTCATTTCCACAAAGTTGATTCTTCTAATCCAAGACCATGGTATATCTCTCCATCTATTTGTATCATCTTTAATTTCTTTCATCAGTGTCTTATAGTTTTCTGCATACAGGTCTTTTGTCTCCTTAGGTAGGTTTATTCCGAGGTATTTTATTCTTTTTGTTGCAATGGTAAATGGGGGTGTTTCCTTAATTTCTCTTTCAGATTTTTGATCATTAATGTATAGGGATGCAAGAGATTTCTGTGCAGTCATTTTGTATCCTGCTACTTTACCAAATTCATTGATTAGCTCTAGTAGTTTTCTGGTAACATCTTTAGGATTCTCTATGTATAGTGTCATGTCATCTGCAAACAGTGACAGCTTTAGTTCTTCTTTTCTGATTTGGATTCCTTTTATTTCTTTTTCTTCTCTGACTGCTGTAGCTAAAACTTCCAAAACTTCCAATAATAGTGGTGACTGTGGACAACCTTGTCTTGTTCCTGATCTTAGAGGAAATGGTTTCAGTTTTTCATGATTGAGAATGAGGTTGGCTGTGGGTTTGTCATATATGGCCTTTATTATGTTGAGGTAAGTTCCCTGTATGCCTACATGCTTACTTTCTGGAGAGTTTTTATCATGAATTGGGGTTGAATTTTGTCAAAAGCTTTTTCTGCATCTGTTGAGATTATCATATGGTTTTTATCCTTCAATTTGTTAATATGGGGTATCATATTGATTGATTTGCGTATATTGAAGATTCCTTGCATTCCTGAGATAAACCCCACTTGATCATGGTGTATGATCCTTTTAATGTGCTCTTGGATTCTGTTTGCTAGTATTTTGTGGAGGGTTTTTACATCTATGTTCATCAGTGATATTGGACAGGCCAATATCTTTTTCTTTTTTGGGGACATTTTTTTTTGGTTTTGGCATCAGGGTGATGGTGGCCTTGAAGAATGAGTTAGGGAGTGTTCCTCCCTCTGCTATATTTTGGAAAATTTTGAGAAGGATAGGTGTCAGCTCTTCTCTAACAGTTCGATAGAATTCACCTGTGAAACCATCTGGTCCTGGGCTTTTGTTTGTTGGAAGATTTTTAATCACAGTCTCAATTTCAGTGCTTGTGATAGGTCTGTTCATATTTTCTGTTTCTTCCTGGTTCAGTCTCAGAACGTTGTGCTTTACCTAGAATATGTCCATTTCTTCCAGGTTGTCCATTTTATTGGCATATAGTTGCTTGTAGTAATCTCTCTTGATCCTTTGTATTTCTGCAGTGTCAGTTGTTACTTCTTCTTTTTCACTTCTAATTCTATTGACTTGAGTCTTCTCCCTTTTTTTCTTGATGAGTCTTGCTAATGGTTTATATATCTTGTTTATCTTCTCAAAGAACCTGCTACTTGTTCTGTTGATCTTTGCTATTGGTCATTTAGTAGTGTATTGTTTAGCCTCCATGTGTTTGTATTTTTTATAGATTTTTTCCTGTAACTGATATCTAGTCTCATATCGTTGTGGTTGGAAAAGATACTTGATGCGATTTCAATTTTCTTAAATTTACCAAGGCTTGATTTGTGACCCGAGATATGATCTATCCTGGAGAATGTTCCATGAGCAATTGAGAAGAAAGTGTATTCTGTTGTTTTTGGATGGAATGTCCTATAAATATCAATTACGTCCTTCTTGTTTAATGTATGATTTAAAGCTTGTGTTTCCTTATTTATTTTCATTTTGGACGATCTGTCCATTGGTGAAAGTGGGTTGCTAGTCCCCTACTATGATTGTGTTACATTCAATTTCCCCTTTTATGGCTTCTAGCATTTGCCTTATGTATTGAGGTGCTCCTATGATGCATGCATAAATATTTACAATTGTTAAATCTTCTTCTTGGATTGTTCCCTTGATCATTATGTAGTGTCCTTCTTTGTCTCTTGTAATAGTCTTTATTTTAAATTCTATTTTGTCTCATATGAGAATTGCAACTGCAGCTTTTTTTGACTTCCATTTGCATGGAATATCTTTTCCATCCCCTCACTTTCAGTCTGTATGTGTCCCTAGGCCTGAAGTGGGTCTGCTGTAGACAGCATATATACGGGTCTTGTTTTTATATCCATTCAGCCAGTCTGTCTTTTGGTTGGAGCATTTAATCCATTTACATTTAAGGTAGTTATTGATATGTATGTTCCTATTACCATTTTCTTAATTGTTTTGGGTTTCTTATTGTAGGTCTTCTCCTTCTCTTGTGTTTCCTGCCTAGGAAGTTCCTTCAGCATTTTTTGTAAAGCTGGTTTGGTGGTGCTGAATTCTCTTAGCTTTTGCTTGTCTGTAAATGTTTTAGTTACTTCATCGAACCTGAACAAGATCCTTGCTGGCTAGAGTAATCTTGTTTGTAGGTTTTTCCCTTCATCACTTTCAATATATCCTGCTACTCCGTTCTGGCTTGCAGAGTGTCTGCTGAAAGATCAGCTGTTAACCTTATGGGGATTCCCTTGTATGTTATTTGTTGTTTTTCTCTTGCTGCTTTTAATATTGTCTTTGTATTTAATTTTTGATAGTTGGATCAATATGTGTCTTGCCATGTTTCTCATTGCATTTATCCTGTATGGGACTCTCTGTGGTTCCTGGACTTGACTGACTGTTTCCTTTCCCATATTAGGGAAGTTTTCAAGTGTACTCTCTTCAGATATTTTCTCAGTCCCTTTTTTTTCCTCTTTTTCTTCCGGGACCCTTATAATTCGAATGTTGGTGTGTTTAATGTTGTCCCAGAGTCCTCTGAGACTGTCCTCAATTATTTTCATTCTTTTTTCTTTATTCTGCTCTGTGGTAGTTATTTCCACTATTTTATCTTCCAGGTCACTT
>NC_041233.1:61967294-61970436 GCF_002837175.3 Physeter macrocephalus
TCTTCCAGGTCACTTATCCGTTCTTCTGCCTCAGTTATTCTGCTATTGATTCCTTCTAGACAATTTTTAATTTCATTTATTGTGTTGTTCATCACTGTTTGTTTGCTCTTAAGTTCTTCTTGGTCCTTGTTAAACGTTTCTTGTATTTTCTTCATTCCATTTCCAAGACTTTGGATCATCTTTACTATCATTACTCTGAATTCTTTTTCAGGTAGACTGCCTATTTCCTCTTCATTTGTTTGGTCTGGTGGGTTTCTACCTTGCTCCTTCATCTGCTGTGTGTTTTTCTGTCTTTTCATTTTGCTTACTGTGTTTGGGGTCTCCTTATTTCAGGCTGCAGGTTCGTAGTTCCTGTTGTTTTTGATGTGTGTCCCCAGTGGCTAAGGTTGGTTCAGTGGGTTGTGTAGGCTTCCTGATGGAGGGAACCGGTGCCTGTGCTGTGGTGGATGAAGCTGGATCTTGTCTTTCTGTTGGGCAGGACCACATCTTGTTTTGTGTTTTGGGGTGTCTGTGAACTTAGTATGATTTTAGACAGCCTCTCTGCTAATGGATGGGGTTGTGTTCCTGTCTTGCTAGTTGTTTGGCATAGGGTGTCCAGCACTGTAGCTTGCTGGTCATTGAGTGGAGCTGGGTCTTAGTGTTGAGATAGAGATCTCTGGGAGAGCTTTCACCGCTTGATATTACGTGGAGCCGGGAGGTCTCTGGTGGAGCAATGTCCTGAACTCGGCTCTCCCACCTCAGAAGCACAGACCTGACAGCTGGCCTGAGCACGAAGACCCTGTCAGTCACACGGCCAGGTATATGGGGAGTTTCTTGCCTTTTGGGAGGTGTGAGGTCGTCTGCCAGCGTTCAGTAAGTGTTCTGTAGGAGTTGTTCCACATGTAGATGTATTTCTGATGTATTTGTGGGGAGGCAGGTGATCTCCACATATTACTCCTCCACCGTCTTGAAGTTCTCTCCCGCATTGAACCTTCACCCGTTAAAGACTCAGACCTAAAAGACTGTTAAAATTTGCCTAGAGTCACAAGATTAGTTTGAACCAAGCTCTTCTTAACTCCACGTTCATCACGACTACTTCTTGTTCAGAAGACACTCAAAGTATTCCATGTGCCCATTCCCAGATGGATGCTGAAGAATGGATTGACTGATACGTAAAACCAGAGAGCGTTTGTAAGCCTCAGTAACTAAAATCCGTTAGAGGAATGCCAGCACAGATCAAAGTCTGCATTAAATAGTGATGTGAGAGGAGCCCAGTGTAATACTCCATGCTCTAGAAAACACCATGGAAGCTACAAAGCGCATTTGTGAAGACCTCTGATGATAAAAGTGTTTGACAAAGAGTGAGACGGCTGTAAACAGGAATCCACTGCTGACACTATGTTGGAACTGCCATTTTATAGTGGTCAACCGAGTCCTCCTAGCACAGGACAACACCAGTCTATGATAAAAGGCAGTTGCACATGCCCCATCTTCTGCTCCTAGCTCTTGATCCTCTCTGGTATCCCTTCCAAGAGGTACTACTATTGCTGAGTGCTGAGGCTGCCGCACCAGATCAGCTGGGAGAGAATGTTTCCTGGCTGTCTGGTTTGAAGCATTCCCTATGTGCTTCTATTCAGTTTCAAAACTGAGCTCTGGACATAATCCCAAGATATCTAGATATTGGCACAATTGCAAAATATAGACTCAACCTCCTCCCCTTGCCTATTTGGAGATGATTTTCAATAGCACAGGCACATCTCCAGATATGCAGACCTTGGGCTTCTCTGGGAGCAAAGGCAACAGTAAACTTGGATGCTTTGACCTGAAGGGAGAACATTCACAACAGTAAGGAGGGTAGTCCATGGGGTTTTATGATTTCACCAGAAAACTCAGGTCTGACAAGGCCAGTGATGTCAGGGAGACCAGGCTATGGACCCACCAAATAATCTGATTGGATGCGTATTTCGCCTTCATTCTGATGAAATACAGATGGCTTGCCCCTTCTTTGAGGACTATGATCCTTGGAACTTGCCTAACTAAATATCCAAATACTTCTGGATCTAATGCTCAGACCAAGAATTTCCTATTAGAACATCACAAAATGGTTTAATCCTTCACTTACAAATAAGCTGTAGCACCATGTGTTTAAATGAACAGCAAATTTCCAAATTTCATTTTTATGTGTTCTGTACTTGTCTGGCTTAGAATGGAACAGAACACCATGTGTCAGGAGGAACACTTGGCTTGTATAAGTAAACAAATGACCATAAGCAAAGGCCTCCTTACTCCATCTAGACGTTGTGGTGCAGAGATGTCAGAACCTTGATCCACCGTGCTTTTGAAACCCTTTTTAGGTGGTAAAGGGCATTGCTGTACTGTTATCGCTAAATGGTGGCTTCAGGAATCACCCCAGCAGCCTTTGGCAGGAAAACTATGGGGCTGCCCAATGACGTAAATTGTATAAATGTTTTTGAATGACTTTAAAAAAATCACTCTAAAAGTAAACATTCAGGTCTGTCATAAGAACAAGTTACATTTTGAAAGAAAGAGTAGGGGCTTCCCTGGTGGCGCAGTGGTTGAGCACTTACAAATAAGCTGTAGCACCATGTGTTTAAATGAACAGCAAATTTCCAAATTTCATTTTTATGTGTTCTGTACTTGTCTGGCTTAGAATGGAACAGAACACCATGTGTCAGGAGGAACACTTGGCTTGTATAAGTAAACAAATGACCATAAGCAAAGGCCTCCTTACTCCATCTAGACGTTGTGGTGCAGAGATGTCAGAACCTTGATCCACCGTGCTTTTGAAACCCTTTTTAGGTGGTAAAGGGCATTGCTGTACTGTTATCGCTAAATGGTGGCTTCAGGAATCACCCCAGCAGCCTTTGGCAGGAAAACTATGGGGCTGCCCAATGACGTAAATTGTATAAATGTTTTTGAATGACTTAAAAAAAATCACTCTAAAAGTAAACATTCAGGTATGTCATAAGAACAAGTTACATTTTGAAAGAAAGAGTAGGGGCTTCCCTGGTGGCACAGTGGTTGAGAGTCCGCCTGCCGATGCAGGGTACACGGGTTCGTGCCCCGGTCTGGGAGGATCCCACATGCCGCGGAGCGGCTAGCCCCGTGAGCCATGGCCGCTGAGCCTGCACGTCCGGAGCCT
>NC_041233.1:61970795-61982522 GCF_002837175.3 Physeter macrocephalus
CGTCCGGAGCCTGTGTTCCGCAACGGGAGAGGCCCCAACAGTGAGAGGCCCGCGTACCACAAAAAAAAAAAAAAAAAAAAAGAAAGAAAGAGTAGTAGGAAGATTCCTTTAGGAATAAACCTACAATGAGTTTCTCCTATTAGTAAAATATGTAATAGAAATATGTTGACCTTATTAGAAGAAAGAAGAACAAAGAGAGAAAAGCCATGATGAATTCTTCGAGAAAACTGCAGAACATGCATAAAATTTGGAAGAAGAAAATTCAAATTGCTCATAATCGTACCACCCAGAGATCACACTGCTACACTGGTGAATACCATATTAACCAATGATAATGTGCGTGGACACGCATGCACATGCACACACACACACACACACACACACACACGATAACAATGGAAATACTGAAATTATTACACTGTTTTATGCTCTGCTGTCAACACTATAAATAGCTTTCAGAATTTTTATACCCAGCATCACTTGGTGGACTTAATTGAGTCATGAAATCCTGTCTATGAAATGGATATTTGATTTCTTGCCCTGGATGTCACTTCATCACTTTTCCAAGTTATTAGGTTGTTAAGAGATGTAAGTGACTTTACAGAGATCTACAGAAATCCACATCTCTATATGTGGAAGAGGTGCCCTAAAGAAGGCAGGTGGTGACCTGAGAGTTAGAAGACCTGGTTGAATGTCCCTTGAAATGCATTTTACAATTGGACCTCAATTTCTTTAGCTATAAAGATGGGCAGATAATGATGATCCTAGTTGTCATTTCTAGGCCAGGTAAACTGTCGTTTTCATAATTCTATTATTCTTGTAATTGGCATTACTGGACATCCACACATATTCCAACATTCTTCCAGGCTGCTGAAATAATCTCTGCTCTTCGGCGAAGATGCAGAACTTATCCAAGTGCTGTTGTCACGTGATGGAGACTTCCCATTGCACGTGAAGGGTGGGTTACACAGCGGAATGAGCTGGTAAGACAGAGAGCCATGGAATAATGGATGGCAAAGTACAAAGCCAGAAACCTGAGGAAGTTACACACTTGGGCAAGAACTGTGTGGTTTGGTGAAGCCCTGATTCAAGGGGTGGTGGACACCAGTGTTGGAGGGCCTGAAGCAGACAGGTTGAAAGACTGAAAATCCAAACTGAAGACTATTTCATGACTCCTGTCCTTGCGATATTCACTGTACTGGATCTCTCAGTAATGAGCCAAGTATCTCTCTTTGCTTGTCAAGGCAGACTGAAGTTCTTTGCAAACATCTATTCTCTGAAACCCTAAAGAATAGAAATAACACCAACGCATGTGGACCAGTATTGAGGAGAGAGAAAAGTGGAGCCTTAGAGAGAGCTGCTAACCTGAATACAACCTGAACTTCAGGCATCAGCCCTCTTAAAGACAAGCTATATTGCCTGCCTCATTTCCTTCTTTCCTTTTTAATCTGGAGCAACAAGCGTGAAGAAATGAAGGGCTCAATTACCTTGCTAGAGTCAAAGAGAATAAAGCTGAACAGAGTAAGGAACTATATATGCATGAGAAAGGCTCTTAAATCTCCATGGCTCACTGAAATCAGCTCCCATTCCTTTGTGTGGAAGAAGAAAACAGCTGAACCTTCTGAGTTGGATCTGGGCTGGCTTAGAAAGTGACACCTGCCTGGACTTAACACTTCCTGCTAATTCTTTATGCCAACCCTTTCTGCAGATGAAAAAGTAGATCAGATTCCTTTATCAGTTCAACAGATAAGTGTCTCGCAGAAACACAAAAATTATCAAAAGTCGGGCTTCCCTGGTGGCGCAGCGGTTGAGACTCCGCCTGCTGATGCAGGGGACGCGGGTTCGTGCCCCGGTCCGGGAAGATCCCACATGCCGCGGAGCGGCTGGGTCCGTGAGCCATGGCCGCTGAGCCTGTGCGTCCGGAGCCTGTGCTCCGCAACGGGAGAGGCCACAACAGTGAGAGGGCTGTGTACCACTAAAAAACAAAACAAAACAAAACAAAACAAAACAAAAATTATCAAAAGTCAACTTCTCTATCATCCAATGGCTGGCAGCATCCTGCAGTATTTATGAAGTGCTATTACACTGTGGTTACTTTTATGTGGCCATAAGTCTTTCAATGTATGTGAAATTACAGCTCATTGAAATCCATTTAATGAGGACACAGCCTTCACGTTTCGGAGTTAAATCTCACAGAAGAAGTTATAATCATGAATTTTCCTTTTTAAGTTCCAGTCTTTGTATGTAAATTGAAGTACTAAAACAATGACATACGGATCAAAGTTTTTAATTTTAGTCCCTTGCCTCAGATTTAATTTAAAAGTCTTAAATTATGCAGCGAATTGCATCTCTTTATTCTTACAGCTATTTAAAACAGATTTAATTATTTCCCGTAACATGCAGACACTACTTCTGCCTAGCAGTCCTCTCAAATGAATGCCTCCCAAATCAGTTTTGTTGAGTTCTTAAGACATTGGGCCCTTTGCCATCCATCCTGTGCCTTCAGGTTTTGGCACTGGATTTCTCTAGAAAGCCGAGTTATCACATTGAAAGTCTATAGACTCACTAGGTGCTCATTAGTGGTCCAGAGGACATCCATCTTAAGCAAATCTTCAGACAGAGATGCTACCTCTCATTGCTGGGGTCTCGCTGCAAAACACTGTCGATTGGCTTCCTAAAATTCAGGTGTCGCAAAATGTAAAATGTTCGGCTTCTTAAACACAACTTCATGGATTCCTCCTCTCCCTTCTTGGTTGGTTCCTGGATCAGTGTTCTTTGTCCTTAAGAAAACAGTGATGCATAAATGCATAGTGTGAGTGTGAGTGTGCAAGGATCTGCCATAAGGAGTGAGTCTGGGATGGAAGCAAGACTGGCTCCTTTGCCTTGTTGCTTCTAATGAAGATTCTTTTATTACGGTAAACTTGGAGAGAATCCTCAAAGCAGCAGGGATGGGGTTCCCGACACGGGAGCTTTTCATCAACTTCAACAGAATTATGCGGTTCTCTGAGTAACCAAGCTGTAGGATTTTGAAGGACTTGTGTTATGATGTCATTGTGTCACCTAGATGTGGGGGTGGGCTCACATGCTATTTACAACAAGGGATTCCATTTCCTGCATTTGTCAAATCTGCAAAATTTTGGCTCACACACATCTTATCGTACATGGAGTTACAAGTTGGCATCAGTGTACTTAGCCTTTGATTATCTTCAGTCAATAAGAAGTTCTGTTCTTTGCTCTGGTTTTAGCAAGGTTTTCATTGATATTCTTATGTTAGAATTAGGACATGAACTAGAACAGAAAAAAGGAAGGGATCTGGATTTCAGATGAAGACTTTAACATGTTTGGGATGTTATTCAAATTTTAAGAGCCTTTTCCCTTTTAAGTTTAGACTTTATCTCTACACTCCTTGGGGAAGCCTATCCAAATCCACACACATTTATTGAGCTCCTATCAACATTGTAGGCACGGTAAGCAGGGATGCTAGAGCTGCAACCAGGCAGGATATGATTCCTATCTTAACAATATTGATCATTTATTGGAAGACGCCAAAAAGAGATGACTGCTATTATAGATTAGTAATATAGATATAGATATCTATAATAATCTTATATAGATGATTATTATAATTTAATGAAGTAAATTAATTTTCTTTTTGTTTTGAATGAATACAAAATATTTAGTATTTTCCATTTTGTGTGTGTAGATTTTTACTTAAAACTTGATACAGCAGAGGTCCTAGTTAACCCAAAACACGTAGTTCCACAAGCTGAAATATGTCTACTCATAAATGAAAAGTACATGACATAAAATTGGAACTCAGTAAAATATTTGTTGAAAAACAAATAAACACACACACCTAACTAGTTGATATGCATAGGAGATGGAGCCTAAACGGAGGGGTTTGTATGTAAGTAACTGGGACAAAGAAAGGCGGAGGGGTTGCATCAGTCCCCAGTCCAACCTAGCCTCGCAGACAGAAGACAAGTCGAGAGGAGAAACTTGAACCAGGAATAAACCATGAGACACAGGAACATGATCTTTGGTGCCCAAATGATAAAATATTATACCGTCTTGGAGAGTCTTCCGCCCACATCTCATTAATCACACTACGGTGTCCTATCCAAATGTAGCAGGGACCTCTTGATCCCTTTGGCACCTGGATGACTTGCTGCTTTAGGGGCATCAGAAGCATGGCATTAATATCCCTATTGTTATAAAGAATTGGCACTAGGTATGGGGGCAAATCAGATACTCTATTCAAAGTAAATTTAGGAGCAACAAATTCAAATGAGAAGTGAACTCACAGAAATTTTGAGGAGGATGTAGAGAACCCATGTATTACCAGTGGCACATGTCAGGAGTTTTTGTTTGTTTGGGTTTTAAATTTAATTTAGCAATATTATAACCTAATTCATACCTAAGACTCAGGAGAAGTTTGGTATACATGGATGTTAAAGTCCTTGGGCTTCCCTGGTGGCGCAGTGGTTGCGCGTCCACCTGCCGTTGCAGGGGAACCGGGTTCGCGCCCCGGTCTGGGAGGATCCCACGTGCCGCAGAGCGGCTGGGCCCGTGAGCCATGGCCGCTGGGCCTGCGCGTCCGGAGCCTGTGCTCCGCAACGGGAGAGGCCACAGCGGAGGGAGGCCCGCATACCACCAAAAAAAAAAAAAAAAAAAAAAGAGTCCTTGAGTACTGCATTCATATCCTATGTTTTCCAACATTCTTTAGAGTGGATAAAACAGCACTAGATACACTGTAGCCATTCAATAAATTGCAAAGAGGAGGATTTGGCCTCTCTCTTTGCTGAAATCGTTTTCAACAAGCTGATCTCAAGCCATGAATATCCTCAGAAAATCCAGGAGGAAACTCTTGATTTATATATTGATGCGTGTCTAAGAATACAGCAGCAGCCACAGCACCGACTGGCTTGGGCGTAGGTAATTTTGCCTGTTCTTTCTACCCCTTGATCTTTGTTATTCCTGCCAAGCGTCTCTAGAGAGCCTTAGGAAATACATGAAGTACTTTGCCAGAAAATGGTTGTTTCCGCCATAGAGAAGCAGTAGAAAGGCAGGAGAACATAGATCCTGGATTTGACTCCTGGCTCCATTACTTAGCAGCTGTGTGATCTTGGGTGAGTTACTCTGCCTTTCTGTGCTTCGGCTGTGCCATCTATAAAATGATAATGATAATATCAATACTTACTCGCATAGGGCTGCAGTGGGATCTAAATGAGACAATCCATGAAACACTCACAAACTGGACCATAGTTAGTGCTCAATCAATGTTGGACATCTGAATTATTATCGTGTCAAGTTTCAATGCTCCTCAGCTTCTCTGAGACACTCTGTTGTCCTGTGTTCTGCATCGTTTATCACACACCTCAGCCATGCCTACGTATATAATCCAGAGATTAATAGAGACACTGAGGTTGTTTCCGTAAGGCGAGCTTGTGACTCATTAGCACAGGATCTCACAATCAAATGTGAGGTCTCCAGGGCCTCTTGACATGGGGACAGTCCTTAGGGTTTGGTGCTTTGTCCTAGGAGACAAGAGCATCAAGGGGCCAATTCTGACAGGTGCAGGCAACAGACTTATCTCTGCTGTTGTAGCTTTGCCCATTTGAGTGGAATGAACTCACTCGTTATTTCTTCCCCCTTTTTGTGCCCAGAAGGCATGAATTTATACATCTTAGAACCAGATTCCCCAATCTGTTCCCACATCACCCATCCAAGTTTGAGACGCCTGATCATCCTGGTTACATGGAAAGCAACATTGAACAGATGAGAGCCTGGCCTCTGTCCCTGGAGGGTGTACAGAGGTTGGAGCTGACCAGGCCTGATTTCTTGTTTCAGATCTTGCTCTACTGTATTCTTCAAAATGAAATAAAAATATAAATTCTGAATCCTGCTCCAGCATTGACATCTGCTGCTTCAAAAGATGATGTTCGGGCTTCCCTGGTGGCGCAGTGGTTGCGCGTCCGCCTGCCGATGCAGGGGAACCGGCTTCGCGCCCCGGTCTGGGAGGATCCCCCCACATGCCGCGGAGCGGCGGGGCCCGTGAGCCATGGCCGCTGAGCCTGCGCGTCCGGAGCCTGTGCTCCGCAACGGGAGAGGCCGCAACGGAGGGAGGCCCGCATACCACAAAAAAAAAAAAAAAAAAAAAAAAAAGATGATGTTCTTCTAAGTATCATAATGAGGTTCCTTATGTCTCTGGGAAACGGACCTTCACTTTCATCATAGGATATAGGATTGGCTTGGAAAATGAATCCCTTCCTAACAGTTTTCTTTTTCCTTATTGCTTAATGACCTAAATACTAAGTGTTTTATTTGAATTTCTAAAGTGATTTTTAAGTAAGCTTTTTGTTGAATATAGTACACATAAAAATATGCATATCATTAAATACACAACTTGAATTTTACAAAGTGAATGCATTTACTAATCACCAAGAAATTTAAAATTGCTAATACCACCAAAATCCTCCCTTCCACTACCCCTTCAAAGGTAATAATCATTCTCATTTCTATTACCATAAATCAGTTTTGCCTATTTTTTTGCAGATTAATTAAGTAGGCTCACATAATACGCATTTTTTTCAGTCTGATTTCTTTAGCTCAATATTAGCTATGAGATTCATTCACATTTCTGTATGTAGCAATAGTTTGCTGTTTTTCATTGTTGTATGGTATTCCATTTTATATGTGTACTGGCATTTATTTCTTCATGCTGATGTTGATCAATATCAGTAATTATATCTTTATTTTCTATAACTTCCATTTGCTTACTGCCTCCTATTGATGACTGCTGTGGGGTTAAATTTTATATCTTATCCCATATTCATAAACATATTAATCATATCTCAGGCAACTGTTCTTTCCTCTGTTGCTTTTTTCCTGTTCTTGGTCCTATTCCTTGATATATCTGTAATTATTTAAACACCCCAAATTTTATACGTAAAAAACAAGTAAGGCCTCTGATGTATGTTATTTTCCTAAAGAGGATTTGTTATAGCTTCTGACAGACATTTAAAATGGGGGAAAATCACTCTAACCCTTCAAAGACTGAAATAATGTCAGTTGTGATTTCAGGGTGTAGAGAGTCTGGTCTAATTCTGTTTTGTCCTTACTCCTAGCACAGAGCTTTCCAGGAGTCTCCAGAACCTAGTCTTGTATCGTTCACCAAGGCTTTCCTCTTGATAGTCCCTAACCTCAAATTTTTTATCTCCCCCAAATGTAATACGTCTAAAAACTATGTTTGACTTCACATCCTCTTAACTGACTACTTTCTATTTTGTCTGTATTCCTTAGATATTGTCAAATAACTCAAGGGAACAAGACACAGAATATTGTATGACTTCTCTATGCTTCCCTTCTCTCTGTGTTTTGACATCATCAGTTCCAGCTGACTTGTTAACCCTGAAGTCCAACCTCTATCTTCCCAGGCTTGTAAGTCCACCAACAGATGTTTAGCCAACACTTTCCATCTCACCTTCTACTGGGAATCTGAAAATCTGACCTCTTATACAGTATGATGTATGAATTGGCAAGGTTCTTGAGGGGAAATACAGCATAAAATGTTAGACTCATCACAATGAATTTCCCATCTCTCAAGAAAAGAATTGTAGCTTCTCAAATCCGCTTTCTCCTTCTGTGTGTATGTCTGCATCTCTCTTTCCCACTCTCTCTCTCACTCTTGCTCTAAATAATACATATATATCTGGTTTGCAGCAAGCTAGTCTGTCATAGCCTCAGGCAGAAGTCCCCATAGATTTATTTCTGTGAAATGCAAGCAACTCCAATTGGTCTAAATTGGCCCATCTCTTTCTAGTTCCAACTGAAGAACTTTGGGGAACATTAGTATTTAGAAAACTGAGTATGGTTAAAAGGCACTTATTAAGGGGATAATAGAAAAGAGTATTAGGTTAGAGTAGTGGTTTTCTAAGCGGTCCTTGAACTAAAAGCAACAGCATCATCAAAGCCAGGGTTGCAAACTCATTTAGCTCACAGTTTTTTCTACAGGAATTAAAATACTAAGTATTTTGAGTAAACCTGACAATGTAATCCTAACTGCTTCATCTTTTCCCCTTCAAGTCACACTCTAGAACCTCTCAAACTGGTCTATCCCTCTTGATGTTGCCCTTGTTTCCTTCTTTTTTTTTTTTCTTGAAGCATGATGCATAACCTACCACCTTGTTAGAAATGCATACTCCTGGGTCCTACCTCAACCTACTGCATCCGAATCTTTGGCGATGGAGCCTAGGAAACTGTTTTAACATGCCCACCAGGTAATTCCTACGCATATTAAAGGCTGAGAGCCACTGGGCTATCAGAAGAGGATGGGGTAAGTCAACGTTGTATATCTTCATCCTGGTGTCATTATGAACTTTTAAAATCCCATTGTATTCACAAGGCCTAGCACAGTGTTGGCCATATTTTAGGTACGCAGAAAACATGGTTGAAGGTAACATACCTGATTTAATAATTGAGATCATTTTATGAAAGTGTTTATCCTTTAGAGATCATCTTCCTCATTTACAAGATGACAAACACACCCGTGTACATTCTAAAATACATGACATAAATGTCATCTTATCCTACCATCTAAATACTCATAAATTTCAGACAATCATAATTTGGCAAATAATAATTGATGCTTATATAATATCCCTGAGGTGTTATTAAAAAATAAACCTATTAATTGTCAAAGAAATTATACTCAATTATGTTTCGATTGGCCTTGATGCTATATGTATGACCAGTATGTTGCCTTTAGAAAGAAAAGCCAAGACCTCAGGTTAAGAGAGGAAGACAGCATTAGCAGCTTTTAGGTTAGTTCAGTATGTATGTGTGTTAAGTTATTCTAGGAATACCATTGATGTACTCCGAGAAAACATTTTGCTAAAAGTGTCAACAAGGCAAGGTTAAATCCAAAGAGAATCCCTAGCAAGTGAGAGATTCAGTGAGAGAAGAACAACTTACAATGAAATAAAAATAATTGAAGAAATGTGTCAGAGAAAGTGAAATGATAACAGCAACATAAACCAAGGAACTAAAAGTAGAATAAAAATTTTAAACAAAATTTAAATTAAAAAAAAAATATATATATATATGTAAACCAAGACAAAAAGACATGTAAAGGGAGCCATGACTCCTTAGGAAAAATCACTGGCTCTAGAAGGTAGCGGGGAGACAGGCCTCGGTCCTACCTCTTCCAGCTGCACCACGAGAGTAACATTGTGCCCTTGTTCCGCTGTCAGCTTTCCATCAGCGGTGACGATCCGGAGCCCCCGCGGGGCCTTCCCTGGGCACTTCTGTGGTTTGGCCGTGTACTGTTCTCTCACCCCATCAGTGCAGTTATTGGAAACCACCTTTCTATACCTAAATGGAAAAAAAGAAGGTCAAATTGTAATCCAGCTCATGATAATTTGTATCACTCCCAACTTTTGAAGCTGAATCTTCTGCTTAGCCTTGAGGGCTATCAATAACTACCTTTCCTGTTGCTCTGAAGATTACAGTTTATTCATAGAAAGTACCCAACAGAGAGCCAAATCATCATAGGAACACACTGTATCTATTATTAACATTTTAATTTACTGCTTTTATTTATTTACTTAATCGATGAATCAAATCATTTCACTTTGGAGCTGTGGGAAATGCATAGCAGCAGTAGAAGACATGGTCCTTCCTTGCCCTCAATAAATTTATAATCTAGCTGAAAAGATATACATGGATAGTCTAGGAGATACTTCAAAGGCTATATAATTAAGGGTTAGAATGAGTAATAGATATTGCAAAGGAATGTGTAGTTCAGAGAAAGAATAGATTCTTATGCATTATATGCCTCAACATTAGATACCATATAAGATGCTGTACTAATGGTACAGTGCAGAAAGTTGGCTAAATTTGATAGTTTTTAGTCAATATTTCATGAGGAGTTATACTGCCTAAACAGTTGAAACCTCACATTAAGGAGACTTCAGTCTACAGATAAGTAAATCCTTCCAACTGTTTTGCTTTTTTCTTCTTGTTTTAGTTTTAATAGGAAAAAAAAAAGAAAAAGAATTATCCTACAAATTTATCCTAGACAATTGATCAGATTCATAGTAAATTAGAATCTGTGGGTTTTAAATAACTAACCTTTAAGACTTCTGAGGTTCAGTGTTATCTATTCATCATCTTTTTTTGTGTAGAGTCCACAGCAACAGCTTTATGTATTCATATATTTGATTTCTCAAGTCTACCTGTGTGAAGTCATTGGTAGAGCTCAAAATGGAAGCAATCAAAGTCCAAGGTCTTTCCATTCTTTTAGACCAGGAGTTGACAAAACTTTTTACATAAAGTGCCAGGGAGTAAATGTTTTAGCTTTGTAGGTTATATAGTTTTTATCACAAGTACTTAGCTCTTTGGTTGTAACACAAAAGTGGACATAGACAATGCACGAAAGAATGATTGCATCTGGATTCTAATAAAACTTTATTTACAAAATCTGGTAGTGTGCAGGCCTGAAGGCTATTATTTTCCAACCCCTTCAAATCTAGCCAAAGCCCTTTCTCTGTCCCTAAATCTCAAGAATGACTACCTAAAAGCAAGGTTGAGAAAATAAAATTAAATACTGTCTGGGAAAGTGCTTTGAACACTATGGATCACTGCAAGGCCAGTTATTAATATTAAGCTCACCTCACAGGGTAGTTGTAAGGATGAAATGGATTAATGTACACAGAACACTTAAAACGTCCCTGACAAGTAGCAAGTGCTTATGAAATGCTGTCAATTATTTTTATTTAACATTATTATTTATCCTACCTGTTCACAACCTTCATGGATTCCACTTTCTTTAGGACAAGTCACAAATCCTCTGATCTTGCAAAAGAAGACTTTGTTTTACTTTTCTGGACTCTTTCTTCCCAACTAGCTCATTCTACCAGACTTCTCTTTTCCATCCTCTTGAAAGTACTTCCTTTCTTTTGTTCTTTCTGCTTCCATGTCCTTCTGTATGCCTTATCAGCTGCCTAAAACTTACCCACACTTTATTTTATTTTTTGAATTTTTGAATTTTATTTTATTTATGTTTTTATACAGCAGGTTCTTATTAGTTATCCATTTTACATATATTAGTGTATATAAGTCAATCCCAATCTACCAGTTCATCACACCACTACTCACCCCTCCTGCTGCTTTCCCCCTTGGTGTCCATATGTTCGCTCTCTACATCTGTGTCTCAATTTCTGCCCTGAAAACCGGTTCATCTGTACCATTTTTCTAGGTTCCACATATATGTGTTAATGTACGATATTTGTTTTTCTCTTTCTGACTTGCTTCACTCTGTATGACAGTGTCTAGATTCATCCACGTCTCTACAAATGACCCAATTCCGTTCCTTTTTATGGCTGAGTAATATTCCATTGTATATATGTACCACATCTTCTTTATCCATTCGTCTGTAGATGGGCATTTAGGTTGCTTCCATGACCTGGCTATTGTAAACAGTGCTGCAATGAACATTGGGGTGCATGCGTCTTTTGGAATTATGGTTTTCTCAGGGTATATGCCCAGTAGTGGGATTGCTGTGTCGTATGGTAGTTCTATTTTTAGTTTTCTAAGGAACCTCCATACTGTTCTCCATAGTGGCTGTATCAATTTATATTCCCACCAACAGTGCAAGAGGGTTCCCTTTTCTCCACACCCTCTCTGGCATTTGTTGTTTGTAGATTTTCTGATGATGCCATTCTAACT
>NC_041233.1:61982655-61984541 GCF_002837175.3 Physeter macrocephalus
ATGAGTTGCTTGTAAATTTTGGAGATTAATCCTTTGTCGGTTGCTTCATTTGCAACTATTTTCTCCCATTCTGAGGGTTGTCTTTTGGTCTTGTTTATGGTTTCCTTTGCTGTGCAAAAGCTTTTAAGTTTCATTAGGTCCCATTTGTTTATTTTTGTTTTTATTTCCATTTCTCTAGGAGATGGGTCAAAAAGGATCTTGCTGTGATTTATGTCATAGAGTGTTCTGCCTATGTTTTCCTCTAAGAGTTTGATAGTGTCTGGCCTTACATTTAGGTCTTTAATCCATTTTGAGTTTATTTTTGTGTATGGTGTTAGGGAGTGTTCTAATTTCATTCTTTTACATGTAGCTATCCAGTTTTCCCAGCACCACTTATTGAAGAGACTGTCTTTTCTCCATTGTATACACTTGCCTCCTTTGTCATAGATTAGTTGACCATAGGTGCGTGGGTTTATCTCTGGGCTTTCTATCATGTTCCATTGAGCTATATTTCTGTTTTTATGCCAGTACCACACTGTCCTGATGACTGTAGCTTAGTAGTATAGTCTGAAGTCAGGGAGTCTGATTCTTCCAGCTCTATTTTTTTCCCTCAAGACTGCTTTGGCTATTCGGGGTCTTCTGTGTCTCCATACAAATTTTAAGATTTTTTTGTTCTAGTTCTGTAAATAATGCCATTGGTAATTTGATAGGGATTGCAATGAATCTGTAGATTGCTTTGGGTAGTACAGTCATTTTCACAATATTGATTCTTCCAATACAACAACATGGTATATCTCTCCATCTCTTGGTATCATCTTTAATTTCTTTCATCAGTGTCTTATAGTTTAATTTTGTATCCTGCAACTTTACCAAATTCATTGATTAGCTCTAGTAGTTTTCCAGTGGCATCTTTAGGATTCTCTATGTATAGTATCATGTCATCTGCAAACAGTGACAGTTTTACTTCTTCTTTTCCATTTTGGTTTTTTTTTTCTTTTTCTTCTCTGATGGCCATGGCTAGGGCTTCCAAAACTATGTTGAATAATAGTGGTGAGAGTGGACATCCTTGTCTTGTTCCTGATCTTAGAGGAAATGCTTTCAGTTTTTCACCATTGAGAATGATGTTTGCTGTGGGTTTGTCATATATGGCCTTTATTATGTTGAGGTTGGTTCCCTCTATGCCCATTTTCTGGAGAGTTTGTATCATAAATGGGTGTTGAATTTTGTTGAGAGCTTTTTCTGCATCTATTGAGATGATCATATGGTTTTTATTCTTCAATTTGTTAATATGATGTATCACATTGATTGATTTGCATATATTTAAGAATCCTTGCATCACTGCGATAAATCTTATTTGATCATGCTGTATGATCCTTCCAATGTGTTGTTGGATTCTGTTTGCTAGCATTTTGTTGAGGATTTCTGCAACTATGTTCATTAGTGATATTGGTCTGCAGTTTTCTTTCTTTGTGAGTTCTTTGTCTGGCTTTCTTATCAGGGTGATGGTGGCCTCGTAGAATGAGTTTGGGAGTGTTCCTCCCTCTGCTATATTTTGGAAGAGTTTGAGAAGGATAGGTGTTAACTCTTCTCCAAATGTTTGATAGAATTCGCCTGTGAAGCCATCTGGTCCTGGGCTTTTTTTTGTTAGAAGATTTTTAATCACAGTGTCAATTTCAGTGCTTGTGATTGGTCTGTTTATATTTTCTATTTCTTCCTGGTACAGTCTCAGAACGTTGTGCTTTTCTAAGAATTTGTCCATTTCTTCCAGGGTGTACATTTTATTGGCATATAGTTGCTTGTAATAATCTCTCATGATCCTTTGTATTTCTGCAGTCAGTTGTTACTCCTACTTTTTCATTTCTAATTCTATTGATTTGAGTCTTCTCCCTTTTTTTCTTGATGAGTCT
>NC_041233.1:61984872-61985266 GCF_002837175.3 Physeter macrocephalus
TCTATTGTGTCATTTAAAACTTGTGTTTCCTTATTTATTTTCTGCTTGGATGATCTGTCCATTGGTGTAAGTGAGGTATTAAAGTCCCCCACTATTATTGTGTTACTGTCGATTTACTCTTTTATAGCTGTTAGCATTTGCCTTATGTATTGACGTGCTCCTATGTTGGGTGCATATATATTTAGAATTGTTATATCATCTTCTTGGACTGATCCCTTGAACATTATGTAGTGTCCTTCCTTGTCTCTTGTAATATTCTTTATTTTAAAGTCTAGTTTATCTGATATGAGTATTGCTACCTCAGCTTTCTTTTTTTGTTTGTTTTTGTTTTTGTTTTTGTTTTTTGCGGTATGCGGGCCTCTCACTGTTGTGGCCTCTCCCGTTGCGGAGCGGA
>NC_041233.1:61985329-61985619 GCF_002837175.3 Physeter macrocephalus
GACTGATCCCTTGATCATTATGTAGTGTCCTTCCTTGTCTCTTGTAATATTCTTTATTTTAAAGTCTATTTTATCTGATATGAGTATTGCTACCTCAGCTTTCTTTTTTTTGTTGTTTTTGTTTTTGATTTTGTTTTTTGTGGTATGCGGGCCTCTCACTGTTGTGGCCTCTCCCGTTGCGGAGCGGACGCGCCGGTTCAGCGGCCATGGCCCACGGGCCCAGCCGCTCCGCAGCATGTGGGATCTTCCTGGACCGGGGCAAGAACCCATGTCCCCTGCATCGGCAGGAG
>NC_041233.1:61985951-62009867 GCF_002837175.3 Physeter macrocephalus
TGTGTTTCCCACTTAGAGAAGTTCCTTTAGCATTTGTTGTAGAGCTGGTTTGGTGGTGCTGAATTCTCTTAGCTTTTGCTTGTCTGTAAAGTTTTTTCTATTGAATGTGAATGAGATCCTTGCCTAGTAGAGTAATCTTTGCTGTAGGTTCTTCCCTTTCATCACTTTTGGTTTTTTTTTTTTTTTTTTTTGCTATGCGGGCATCTTTTAATTTTTTCCAATTTGATTACTATATGTCTTGGCATGTTTCTCCTTGGGTTTATCCTGTATGGGACTCTGTGCACTTCCTGGATTTGGGTGGCTATTTCTTTTCCCATGTTAGGGAAGTTTTCGACTATAATCTCTTCAAATATTTTCTCTGGTCCTTTCTCTCTCTCTTCTCCTTCTGGGACTCCTATAATGTGCATGCTGTTTTGTTTCATGTTGTCCCAGAGGTCTCCTAGGCTGCCTTCATTTCTTTTCATTTCTTGCATCTTCTCTATCTTTGCCTCCATTCTTTTTCTGAGGTACTGGATCATCTTCACTATCATTATTCTGAATTCTTTTTCTGGAAGTTTGCCTATCTCCACTTCTTTTAGTTGTTTTTCTGGGACTTTATCTTGTTCCTTCATCTGGTACATAGCCCTCTGCCTTTTCATCTTGTCTGTCTCTCTGTGAACGTGGTTTTTGTTCCACAGGCTGCAGGACTGTAGTTTTTTTGCTTCTGCTGTCTGTCCTCTGGTGGATGAGGCTATCTAAGAGGCTTGAGCAAGTTTCCTGATGGGAGGGACTGGTGTTGGGTAGAGCTGGCTGTTGCTGTGGTGGGCAGAGCTCAGTAAAACTTTAATCCACTTGTCTGCTGATGGGTGAGGCTGCGTTCCCTCCCTGTTGGTTGTTTGGCCTGAGGCAACTCAACATTGGAGCCTACCTGGGCTCTTTGGTGGGGCTAATGGTGGACTCTGGGAGGGCTCAAGCCAAGGAGTACTTCCCAGAACTTCTGCTGCCAGTGTCCTTGTTCTCACAGTGAGACACAGCCACCCCCTGCCTCTGCAGGAGGCCCTCCAACAGCAGCAGGTAGGTCTGGTTCAGTCTCCTATGGGGTCACTGCTCCTTCCCCTGGGTCCCGATGCGCACACTACTTTGTGTGTGCCCTCCAAGAGTGGAGTCTTTGTTTCCCCCATTCCTGTCGAAGTCCTGCAATCAAATCCCGCTAGCCTTCAAAGTCTGATTCTCTAGGAATTCATCCTCCCGTAGCTGGACCTGCAGGTCGGGAAGCCTGACGTGGGGCTCAGAACCTTCACTCCAGTGGGTGGACTTCTGTGGTATAAGTGTTCTCCAGTTTGTGAGTCACCCACCCAGAAGTTATGGGATTTGATTTTATTGTGATTATGCCCCTCCTACCATCTCATTGTGGCTTCTCCTTTGTCTTTGGATGTGGGGTATCTTTTTTGGTGCGTTCCAGTCTCCTCTTGTCAATGATCGGTCAGCAGTTAGTTGTGATTCTGGTGCTCTCGCAAGAGGGAGTGAGAGCATGTCCTTCTACTCCACCATCTTGAACCAATCTCCCATATCCACACTTTAAGTGGCAGCTTACCTCCTGTCTTCGCCTGACTATGATAGTAAAATCATAAGAAGTTTATATTTAGAGAGTGCTTAATATGTTCTAGTCATTGTACTAAGTTCTTAACATGATTTGCCTTCAGAATATCCCTAATAAGGAAGGTATTATTATTCCCAATATACAGACGAAATTAAGATTCATAGAACTTAACTAGTTTTCTCAAGACCACAGAGCTAGGACCCTACATAATTTGTCTCTAGAATACATGTACTCTTTACCACTGCACTGTACTGCCGCTTTAAATGGAGTGAGATAACTTTCCTCTAAGCTCTTATAGGAATCCTTATGATTTACTTGATAGGAGTCATTTATGCCTTTTATGATTTTCTTCCTGTGTGTGACTGTGAACTTTAAGGTCCTTGAGAGCATCCTTGTGCCCCAGACATGCAAGGCTGATAATCAGGAGGTTCACACTGGGATGACTGTAGGAGGTTAAATGTGGAAATATCTGCCTAACAGTTGGGTCTTACCACTGCCTGAAACCCTTAAGCATCTCACCCACCAACCCAGCCATGTTGACCCCTATCCTTGGAGTCCCTGCTTCTCCTGGCAATCCAGAAGCGAATGGGTTAATACCTAGAACACCAGGAAACCTCCCAAACCCTGCTCCTGCACTACGATCCCTACTCATTCTGATTGGTCGTTGCCATGTCTGAGCATCTTGAACATCACCCCATCTGATATTTTGAAAAGTCCATTGTAGATGCTTATGACTGTACGCTGATGTGAAAGAAAATAAGGGCAGATGGGAAAGAAGAAAAATACCGTGCAGACACTGGAGGATGGTGACATTCTGTTACCAGCAATGGTAGCAGAAAATGACCAGCAATGTCACACGGTAATTATGGCATCCCAGTGAGTTAAACTCACTGCGTGTATCAGAAACGTGCATCAGAAACTCCCTGCAAGTTTCAGAGGCAAGGCACTAGGCAAATTAAAGGCAGGTTATAATTTTTAATCACTTAGCAACCAAGCACACCTGTGACTCTATCTTGGTGAGCAGCTATGGAGGCATGGGCCCACCATCACCAGCGGAATCATCAGCTAGAGAATATTCCTTTTGTTTGTCGCTGTTCTGACCAATCATCGCCACAGGCTTTCCTGAATCCTGCAGCAGCAGGAGTCCTGCTTAAATCCAAAGCACGAATCCATCCCTCTGGGATTCTGCCACAGAGAAGACTGTTGGTAATTTTTTTTTAAATGTTCATTAAAAACCATTCTGAAACCATTTTATTTCCTGGATGAAAATGGCATCACATTAGCCCTACCAGACCAGTCCCCGAAATTTAGAAGAAAATTGTGCAGAAATACAGAGTTCATTTACTCAAGTAAGCACACACCTGCATTACAGAATGGTTCAATTTTCATCCCAGCAGCAATCCCTGGGTCTGAGTTACATAACTGAATAATACATTTAGTATGTTATTAAATGGTGCTGCTTACCTCTGTAATAACAAGGCAACTTATGATTATGTTGGACCTAAGCTCTGAATATTACTGGGATGCATTTAGTTGGTAAAACATTCTTCTATCTGCCAAGAATAAAAATGCTTTGTAATGGCAAGGGAGTCTTTGTACAATTACTGAAAGGAAACATTCTGCAAATATACCTTTGATATTACCTACCATTCATCTGTAGATAGTGTCTTATTACTTCAACAACCCCAGTTTCAGCTACTCTCTTCCTTCCTTTCTTGATACTCCTCTGTCACCTTTTCCTTTTTACCCCTACCCTCTTTGATTTTCCTTCTGGCTGCCTGCCAGTCTTAAAAAAAAGAGGAAGGCCATAGTTTTTCTTTGTGAGAGTAAAACTGGAAAAAAACATCAGAAGTCTTCATATCCTGTGATTTTGCTATTCAGCAGTTTTTTTTAAATTTATGATTTTGTACAGATGTTTATGGTACAGATGTTTGATATAGATGTTTATGACTATTCAGTGTACGCTAAGTTGACAATATAGTCTAGTTTAGTCAGTCACAACCCTGTATGTGATGTCAAGACCTTGCCCCCAGAAATTATGGTTTACTTGAGAATTCTGGGCATCAGTGTGTTTTTGTTTTTAAGTTCCCCTGGTGATGTTAGTGTGCAGCCAGGATTAAAGATCACTGCCCTGGTGGTTAAAACTAGTGTTGTGGAACCAAACAGTCTGAGTTTAAACGCAAGGCTCTTACTCATTAGATAAACTTGGGCAATTTACCCAGACTCTAATGTTTGGGTTTTCTGCCTGTAAAATAGGGATAGTTACAGAATCTTTCCCTAAAGTTCTTGGGAGGATTAAATGAGATAATGCATTCAAAAGAACTTAGCATAGAATCTGGCACATTGCAAGACCTTAATAAATATTAAAATATCAAAAGGTAGTAAAAAGTTAGTATTTAAAGTTTTAAATATTAGCTTGCTCTTATACAGCAAGTTCCCTGAAAATAGAAGCCATGCTCTTACTGCTAAGATTACCTAAAGATCAAATCAGACCACATCAATTTCTTCCTGAAAATCATTCAAAACTGTCTATGGCTTATCCATAAGGGGTAAAGTTCGGGTTTAAAGGAGAGCTCCATGATCTGTCCTCAATGCATTTTTCTTCAGCTTTAGCCCTTTCCACTGCCTGACATGCTTCCTGAGCTCAGGCCTGGTTGAAGTCTACATGTCTTCTGCCTGTGTTGTTCATTCTGCCTGGGATAGTCTTTACTCTGTCAAGCTTCTATTCATTCATTAAAAATCAGTGTAGAAATTATGCTTTCCTATGATGTCTCCTCTTTTTTCACAGTAGTTGTTACATGTAATGACCAAGAAAGAGCTAGAACTCTAGGTTTTCTTATAGCCAAGGTAGGTCCTGTTGTCACTGAGCTCTGTGGACCCTCATTTGTGCACACGAGAAAAATGTAAATAGTTTAATTTCTTGGCTTGTACTATGTGTCTTTGTTTTCAAGGGAAAACCGCCTTGTTACAATGACACTTAACTTGAAACGAGAAATGGGGCAAGCCCTGGGGACAGAGAAGGGAGTTGATTCTGGGGACAGTGTATGGCTAACACTTAAAATCTTTCTAGATCCAATGTGCTCATATTTCAACAATAATCCTATGTAGCAGCCATAACCCCAACATTCAGAAAGAATAGGGTTCCATGGCTGACTAAGCAGGTTCTCCAAGTTTCTCTCCTCAAGGCAATAGCTCTCAGGACTTCCCCCTTAAACTGAGTAAGCAGGTCTTGGGATTAGGGGACTCTCATCAGACAGAAGACTAGGTTGAGGCGAGAAATCTTCTCTTGCATTAAGTAGGATGGAAGCACAAGTCATTTAATTTGAACAGTAAACAGAATGTAACTTCATTCTGAATGCCAACTTGATGAAGTGAGACATATGGCCCAGTTAAACTAAATGACAGCATCAAAACTCATGAGAATGGCTCATGGAATCCACTGCTAGAGTCAGCTAGTTGTACAACAAATTTATAGAAGGAAAATTTCCCTACTTTTAAGCATCTGCAGTCCGAGGAATCCTAATACTGAATCATTTCAAATTGGTCATGAACATGTCAGAACCTGAAGGGATCTCAAAGATCATCCAACACAATCCCTCTGTTTGCACATAAGAAAAAAAAGAGTTGCAGTTTAGAGGGTTTGCCAAGCTCACACAGGGGGCAAGTAGTGGTTATGGGCCTTGGGACTGAGTTTGGAACTCTCCTGCCATGATGCCATACCACGCGGATGAGGATCGTTATTGCCAATACCATTGATGTGGGCAAGGACAGCGATGTGAGGAACCAGATCTCCACATACACCTTCTTCATTTCCAACCCTAATGCCATCCCATAAAAATATGGGAAAATGCATCTAAGAAAGATATTCTGAAAAAGCAACTTTGTAGCAACAGACAGTTATGGAGCGTCTGCTGTGAGACTACATGGGTGAGTTCCAAGAAAACAGTTACTTGGGCCCTTGCAGTGCTGGGTCTATAAACAATGCAAGTGATTTCCTTTCTGTGGACTTGAAACACATGCACCACTTTTAGGACCAGTTATTCTCTGTGATGCACACTGACAAATCCTGCTGAATAAATCAGACTGAACGTCAAGCTCCCCATCAGGATCAGAAATGAGATCACTTGGGAAATGACCACAGGCCCCAGAGACCGTAGAAATAGCAACCCCAGAGCGCAGTGGCAGGATAACCAAGGTCTAAATGTTTTCATTGCTGATGTAGAAAGGAATATGTTTCTAGAAAGCATTTTTATGTGTTTTTTTAACACCTTTATTAGAGTATAATTGTTTTACAATGGTGTGTTAGTTTCTGCTTTATATAGAAAGCATTTTTAAAATATTCTAAATGTATATTGACAGTATGGAGTTTGCTATTTTGCTATACTTTATGTGTATATATTTTTTCCTGGACCCACTAAGTATTTTTATATAGATACTGAATTAATGCTATTTTAAAATCTTTTTTTTTTAACTTCCTGAGTAAATATTCCCATTGAATATTGAGAAACTAACCCTGAGGATCAATAAGAACTGTCACTGTGCATTTACATTCTTTCGGGAGGGATTAATGGCTCCTCTAAAGAAACTCCACTGACAAAAATTTCTATACCCACTTTTTTATAAACACATCTAGAAATATCTCTGGCTTAATAGCAAAAAGAAATCTGTCCCTTGAGAAGATTATCTTGGCTTCTTAGAATAAACCAGCCCAATGTCTACTTTATTTTATATTTACAGAATCTTTTACGGTTGGCGTGAAACAAGCAACATCCTAGTTAATTTGGCAACTTAAATTTGTATCATGTTCCCTGGATCCACAACAGTATAAACAAGATTTAACCATATATAAGTACAACTAAATAAGCTTGGGCTTCTGTATGTGCAAACTGAGATATTTATAGTCATCGATGGAGAAACAGAGGAATGAATTTGAGGTTATTTCAGCACTAAATGCCAGATGATATACAAATGAATACTGACTTCATTTTATTTGAAGAAAAGGGACTCGTTTACTCATCAGGTAAATGTGTTATCTGCCTTGCGTGGTACTGGAGGCAGACACGTGTTTTGATGTACAGTGGACACTAATTACGTGACTTTATGAGCCTACACAAGCTATTATTTCAGTTTTACCGATGACCAAACAAGGGCTTAGGTTAAATGTGTCCTAGATCTCAGTACTGTCTTGACTATTAAGTATGAAATAAATGTCTGGACTATAGATACACAACAAAAGGAAGATTTCCCCCCGCTTTTTACCTTCACTCCAGAGGAGTCCTTCACTCCAAAAGTCCAGATGCTGGTGATGGCATCTGCATTTTGTAAAGTGACTACTATCTGCTAGGCACTATGCTGCATGCTTCATATACAGTATCATATTTAACCAACCTCCAAAAGCAAATAGCAAAATTTTATAGGTTACAAAACTAAATCTCAAAGAAAGGAAGTCACTTGCTAAAGATAAAGGTAAATGGCAGAGATTGGATTAAGACTCTTAATTTGTTTCATTCTAAAATAACTCCATTTTTCACCCAACAACACAACCCCCCCCTTTGAGTTCACTCTGTACCCATAACAGGCTGCGGCCCCATTACCAGCCTCCTTGCTTTCCATGGAATGGCTTGTGGAAGGCATGAAGGAAAGGGTGAAAAGAGGCAGGGAGAACGTGGCAGAAGCATGCTCACACGCTGTCCTGTGGTGTGGACATTGGACACTTGAGACCACTGGACCAAGCCCTAAGGACTGGTGGCTACAGCCACTTACAGGGACATTCTGTGCCTATTTCAATACTTATTCCAACTCTCTTTTCTAAGACCTTGCTAAGAACTGAAACAAAAACTGCACACCTGTTCACTTCTACACAGTGAAGCTGGTAACAATTTTGGCATCTCCTTGAAATAGCATTTCTACTGGGAATAATAATAACCAATGCTAGAATGTTTCCATCACAGTGAAGTGAGTGAACCTGAGAACACTGTTTGTATATACAGGGTAATAAACTAACTGTGAGGCGCAACCATAACCATCTACAAAGTGAGGCCTTAAAAAAAAAATAAAAGGAAGGTTTACCTGCGTGCTTTCAAGTAAAGTCACAGAAAGGTGCTACTGGCAGATTTGCTTGTTAAGCTTGACTGACAAGGGACGATTGTTTCGTAGACCTGTTCAACTCAAGTTCTGACTGCATGGCTGCAGTCTGTGCCCTGCTGTAAGGGACTGGGCGAGGCAAGTGAGGTGCCTGGTGGGTGAAATCTACGGAGGCAAGAACTCTCAAACCAACCCTGCCTGTGTGATTCCTCTGCACTTCATCCCAGCCTGAAGCTAATACAGATTCTGTGCTGACAACCCGAGATGCTCGTGAATGGCTTAAAACAGGCATTGGAGGGACTCACGGGGCCCAATGGCTCCTTAATTCTATAGACTTCCAGGCACAAGTGTCAGGGCTTGTCCTTGTGAAAGCTACCAGCATGGCCTTTTCACCTGGATCATCTCTTGTTCCTTTGCCTACAATAACCTGCTTCACACCTTCTTAATTTGGGAAATCTTGCTTGCCCTTTCTCTCAGTGTTCCCTTACAGAATCCATTGGTGTCCGTGTTTTAAAGGAGGACAGCAGTTAATATAACTGAATCTCTCATGTGTGGGACTCACAGGCAGTGTGTGGGCAGGAAGCTGGTGTTTCAACCCTTAATGGGGGAGCTATTTGGCAATGCCTGGATACTCAGCTCTAAGAAGTAATCAGCTGACTGGGTGGAATTTGCTTTAGGAGCTATCAGAAAGACCTTCAATTGCCAAAAGAGACTAATTATTGTTGTAGGGTTTTAATAACAATTATTATGTTATGAGAATGCTAACTGCAGTATTGTTTATAGCGGCACAAAACAGGAAATGACCAAAATGTCCATGAAAGGGATGACTACATAATCCCAGGTGCTTGAATCCTAGGGAGTTAAAAAAAACTAGATGGAGAGTAGCCTTATATACTCTGACTTGGAAAGATGTTTAAGTTATGTTTTTGAATGAAAAAGGGAACTAGAAGAACAACACATCTAGTAGGAAATTACATATAAAAACAACCAAATTAATTTTGTATATTTTTTTCTTGGCATAATTATTCACTGAGAAATGCAAAGGAAAGTGTTTAGAAACATGCATATCAAACAGATCACACTTGTGTGGGAAAGGGGGCCAGGACAGGGGTGATAATCTAAACTGGCTTTTTAAACAGAGAAAACATGTGTATTTTTTTGTAATTAAACATCTGTAAGTGAAAAGCTAAATATCTAATGGCAGCATTGTAGCAGCTACAACAGATTACTGAATCTGTGCTTATGAAATGCCACTGAATCAACATAGAGCCAAGTGACATCTGGGGTCAGGGACTGGAGTGGTATTCAGAAGGGCAGAAGTTCTTTTTCAATTTCATCTACACTTTATCTCTTGCCAGCTCTTGAGTTGGCTACAGACACTGCAAATGGGAATTTGATGATATTGGGGCCCTCTTTGAGGGTGATTTCAGGCCCCTGTCCCAGCTAATGGTCTTCCTATTCCTGATGCAAATGTGTGGTTTAGACAGTATGTTGATCTGTGGGGTTATGATTGATACCCCCTTCCCCCACCTTAGCCCATAGGGCGCTATGCAGATGGTCACTCTTCCACCTGTGAGCCCCTTACTTTTGAGAGCAGGGCATTCATCCTATCTGCTGATAACTGGTATTAATCGTATGTTCCTTTTACACAAACTTGCTCACTGATGCTGATGCTTTTCTGCAGAAAGTTTAAATGGAATGGATGAAACCAGCAGATGTGGTAACTCAAGATGTGATAACCCTTAGGATCAGATGCTCTCAGGTAATGCCCACTGAGAGGAACAACCTTCTGAGAGTGGAGGTGGAGCCCTAGGAAGTAATATTTGTGATTGTGTGATTAATAAACATAACTGCATTGACAAACATTTATATACCTGGACACATATTGCTGAACCATTTTTTTTTTTTTTTTTTTTTTAATTTTTATTTTTTATTTTTTATTTTTTTGTGGTATGCGGGCCTCCCTCTGTTGTGGCCTCTCCCGTTGCGGAGCACAGGCTCCGGACGCGCAGGCTCAGCGGCCATGGCTCACGGGCCCAGCCGCTCCGCGGCATGTGGGATCCTCCCAGACCGGGGCGCGAACCCGTGAACCATTTTTTAAATTGAAATTTTAGATTTATAGGGCATAGATGAAAAATCCCATTGAATAGAATATTATTAATTATTCATCTCTGATGTTTCATTTTATATGCGTTAGGATTTATTTGGGTTTCACATACTGAGTTCACCAAAGGAATGGTGAAACCTATTTAGGGGTAGCTGAAAAATGTGTGTGTGTATGTGTGTGTGTGTGTGTGTGTGTATGTGTAAATATATGTATATAATTATAAAATTAAAATACATATATATTCTCAATAAACTGAAAAGTGAGGGGTCATCAGCCTTTATTCTGCCTTATTACAGTGATTTGAGTAGCATCTGGAACAATTAGACCCCTCTGTACTTCAGCCTCCTCTCATTAATACCAAAGAGAGAATAGTATAACTCCCCTGACAGTGAAAAAAAATCAATTCTGAAATTAGCTTCAGGGACTCCTAATGCCCTTTACAATGTCTAAACATGCTGGTACATGCAAGTGATAAAACTCCTGTCTTTGGCATTTCTTCACCATTAAGTTTAGTTATTTCACCAGCCCTTTTCAATTTCTCCCACGATGCTAGATGCTGAAGACCTCACTGACCCATTGCTGTAAAAATGTTATTTGTATTTTTCTCAAATTTTGTGTTCCTCTTCAAATAAATCACAGCTTATTTCTTTATTCAATCAGAGATAAGAATATTTGATGTATGTGTCTATGTTTTTTCCCTCCTGCAAAACGTTTGAATGGAATGGATGAAACCAGCAGATGTGATAACTCAACAAAAATCCCTTAGGATGAGATGCTCTGAGAGTAGTATATATTATTTTGGTAATTTTTTTAAAATTAAAAAAACTTTTAAGATTTCAAATACAAAAGTACATAAATGGAAACATGAACATCCTCTCCTCTGTATTGCAGCTCGCATGAGAAATGAGAAGGGCAACTGTCAAGTAATGCTGGTCTATTGGTGAGGTACCTACTGTCTCCCTCCCTCCCTCTTTCCCTCCTTCCACACCTTCTTCCCTTCCCCTCCCTCCCTCCCTCCTTCCCTTCCTTCCTTCCTTTCCTCTCTTTTTAACTTTTCAATATCAGAATTCTCAAATATGCACAAATGAGAGAAAATAGTATCATAAATACCCATGCCCTCATTAACTTATCTTCAAAATTTACTAAACCTATCCCTTTTTCTAATATTTTAAAACAAATGCCATATATCATGTATCTCTAAAAGATAAAGTTTCTTTTTTTTAGCCTAACCAAAATATTATTACGACACCTAAATATATAATATATTTAGTTAATATAATAGAAATATTTAGATTTAGATATAACCTGATATCATCTGTGATAGTCAATTTTATGTGTCAACTTGCATGGGCCTCAGGATGGCCAGATATTTGGTCAAACATTATTCTGGGTGTTTCTCTGAGGGTGTTTTTGGATGAGATTAACATTTAAATCAGTAGACTGAGTAAAACAGATTGCCCTCCCTAATGTGGGTGGGCCTCTTCCAATCAGTTGAAGGCCTAAATAAAACAAAAATGCTAACCCTCTTCTGAATAAGAGAAAATTTGTCCTGCCTGACTGCCTTCAAACTGGACAGTGGCTTTCTTCCTGCCTTCATACTTAGATGGAAACATCAGCTCTTCCTGGGTTTTGACCCTACTGGCCTACACCATCAGCTTTCCTGGCTCAGCATCAGCATTCAGACTGGGACTGGAAACAAACCATCTGTTCTCCTGGGTCTCCAGCTTGCCAACTCTCACTCTGCGGATGTCAGGATTTGGACTTGCCCACCTCCATAGCTGGGTGCTCCCATTCCTTATAACAAATCTCTTTATATACATATATACATACATACATACATATACATATATATAAATACATATATATATATATATATAATCTCCAATTGGAGATAGAAAAACATATATCTGGAAAACCCTGATTAATACATCACTAATCACCAGACCATAGTCCATTTCCCCATATGGCTCAAAAATGTCTTTTAATAGTTTTTTTGAATTAGAATCCAAATAAGTTCCACACACTATTTTCTAAGTCCATAAATATCAGTTACAATTGTGGGAAAGTCATAGACTGGTTTCCCTTTTATGGTATTTCTTAAATAATATTGGCTAAACCCCACAACACAGATCATTAACACAAAATTTAGACTCTGATTCCAGAGTTATAAAGATCAGAATGCATGCCTTCAATGTGTCAAGACTGGACAGAGAGAAAATGAAACACATTCCTACTAACACTAGTATACTCTTGAAAAGTCAATGAGCTTCTTTTCTGCCTCAAGTTTCCACATCTATAAAACAGGAAATGCACATGGGAAATCTTTGTTTGGCCTTCCACACGGCGATGTCGTGAAGGTAAAAGGTAGCCTCATGTGATTAACTAGTTCTGAAATAAAGTATCAAAAAATGAAGATATGTATATATTATCATCATTGCCACCTTCATCCAAGGAACCTGTTTTGTTTCTTTGTTTGCAACTGGGGTCTTATTCTCCGATGAAATTTGCACTATTAATGCAAATTTGTGCTGCATTATTAAAATGAACAAAAGTAAGTCAATCAGTGCTGTAATGAAATAGGCCTGGCCTTCGATCAGAAGTAATTCGCTAAGTTTAACACAGGCTGAAAAGCAGCAGAAGTTGACCTCCTAAGGCCACTGCTTCAGACACTCACCCAGTACTATTGAGGTAACTCTGTCCCAAGCTGCAGTCCTTCGACAGAGAAGATGGATTGAACCAAAAGGCTGGCAGGCACTGACCATTGCTGTGTCGTTCATAACCATAGTCACTGTTGGGGAAAGAGCCAAGAGAAACCTTTCAGTAGATGGCAACACTACTGACAACAATTGCGCGTCAGTGCACAGCCAACTTCTACCCTCGTCAATTAGCCAAAAAACAGGCATTCACTGAATCAATGTCTTTCCAAAAATGGAATCATTTTTCTTCCACGGAATATCTATCAATTACCCATGAAAACATTCTACAGAAGCCATTTTGAGAAATGCTAGCTTGGAGGCCACAGGGGTGCATGTGTAGAGAGGAAAGCTCAATGCCCAATAATTCCCATTAAACACCTTTAAGCTGGGAGAGTAGATGTTGTTCTCATTAGGGGGAGACACAGTACTGATTGCGGTTGGGCCCAGAGAAAGCTATAATGGTGGAAGTCGTCCTCAGTGTCAAGTGTCACTGAAGAGTTTAAGGCATCCACATGTGGCATAATCCTCCTTACTAGTTATGTCTTTGGGGTGCTCTTCCAAGACATCTGGATCTACCAAGGAGAGCTGAGCCAGGTCTGTCTGTGCACAAGCCATATGCTTCAAAGTCATAGCAGGAAAGGAAACATCCTTCAGGACTGCTGCAAGCATTCCCCCAAGGAAAAGCTCCATCCTATGCCGTTAACGCTGCCAGTTGCTTTAAACCTTCTCTCTAGTTTGGAAATAGTCAAAGACTTTTCTCAGCCTCCTCGCATTCTTATCTCCAGGAGCCTCTGAGTGGCCTGATATTCTTGGCTTCTGAAAGATGAACCCGGCGCAGAGTATGGCAACAAATTGCACCTCCACACACACAGATAAATCGCAGGTGGCAATCAGTGAGCATTAGTATGAATTAGCCCATCTGTGTAACGGAAGTGAGATACTGACACACGAGGGTTGGGGAAGGAGAGTTAGGCTTGCTCAGGGGTCTGTCACCAGGCAGCTGGCACCTAGAATTCTGCCCATACCAGCTGGCTTTGGTGCTGATGCAACACAGCACGGGTAGGAAGACTTCAGGAACGCTGCCTACAGGACACCCAGTGTTCATTTAAGGAATAACAGGCAAGGTCATCTGGTAGAGGGCTGTCCAGGGGAGAGCCAAGCCAAGAGAGAACATTCAGTGACAACCACCTTTCATTATGCTAGAGTCAAGAAGAATCACTGAAGCTCTAGCTACTAGTAGAAACCAATAGGATCATGGCGATCCTTCCAAAATATTTTCAGAAATCATGGAGTTACAAAAATCCCATTTGACCAGGTAACCTTACGATGGCCTCGTTCATGAGGCATTTCCCACTTCTCCAATTACATTTTAGTTAGTGGGATGAGCTGCAGATTCCAATCACAAATGAATGCAGGAATTGGGCCAAGACTAGGGGGAGTGAGAGATGGGAGAAGGGGGAAACTTAATTGATTTCCTTACCCTGTGTTCTTTTCACCCTAGTCAAGCTTAAAATTGAGAAGAAAACAACACATGACCATGCCAACAGCAAAAGACTAGCTTATGTTGGAACCTTGTAGAAAAGATTCCCAAAGGAACAAAGGTTTCCAGAAGAAATCAGGGAATTGGGACTTACTTTTTCTCTTTGGTTTTCTATGTGAAAATAAATTTGCTCTCTGCCAAAGAATGACTGTTTGGTAAGGCTGAAGTCAAACCACTAAGATAAAAAGTTAACTCCCCATACGGTTCCTCCTTGAATAGAGTGAGTGAAGGAGAAGCAGTCAGGTTTCAGAAAGAGGGATGTGATGAATGACACACTCTCCATGGAACTTTTCCCTGTGAATGTATTTCAGGATGTCAATCCTGAAAGGTAGGACAGAGATAAAATATTTTTGTCATTGTAACAATGTTACACTGACTGAAACAGAAGTCAGGGCTGGGGAGGACCCCCCAGAATTCCTTGTGAGCCCCCATGTAACTGAAGCTCTGCCTTCCCTCTGGCTGAGCCCGGAGAGATAAAGAACTGACTCTTGGCTTGCCTTCTTTACCAACAAGAGAGGAACAGCCTTGGGTTATCGGTCTGAGTTCTGGCAGCCAGTTTGCCAGGCCTACCAGTACTATTTATTTAGAGAATGCTCCTGTCATGGTAGCATGACAGATGACTTCCTTTTTCTAAGATATGTGATGTGTATGTACACAGTATTTCAGCCCAATCACTGATATTTTGATGATCAGAAACGTGACTGATGATCGCTATGTGGCTAATATTGTTAAATGAATGTCTTTGGTTCTTATGCTGGCCAACTTTCAATTATTTAACACTGATATACACATCTATCAAATGCTTTCTCTAAACCTAAAGCATATAAATAAATTTTATAAAGAAGAAGGAAAAAAAGGAACAGAAAGTGAGATGGACATGATCAAGGGAGTTACGACCTACTCATCCTCAGTCATATTTCAGCCTCATCTGAATGTCAAACCCAGAACAAAGCAAGGGCATCACTGGACCCACAAGCTAGCTTTCTGCTTAACTAATGCTCCAGAAAGAACACTGTGGCACTCTGAGTATATTTAACTTCTCAATGTCTCAGTACTTTTCCAGTTTAAACTAGCTTAATCCTGGTAAAGGAAGAAGTCTCTCTTACCGCTAGGTTCACAAAGCCACAGACGGCAATACTAGTGACTCCATTCTTGCACTGAATTCAGAAAAGTCTTCCATGGCTGTCACAAGCAATAGTCAGCTACCCACTGATTGAAAACATCCAGGTATAGACAATTTATTGTCCTACACGATCATTGTTCCACTACCAGGAACCCTAGATTCTAGAAAGACTTTTATCCTGAGCACAAATATGTTTGCTCCCTGAAATGTCCACTTACTGTTTTCAGTGTTGCTGTCTGAAGAAACTCAGGGTCTATCTAGTCTCTCTTTTTGTCCTGAGATCTGTCAAATATATGAAGGTAGTTACCAGCCATCTTCTGAGTCCTCCTTAAGTCTAAAGAAACCCCCAGTTTTTCCATATACACACGCACATAGCTAGTAAGCCATGATGTCCCCAAGTGGTAATTTCACATGAATATAGGCTTGTCACTTGGATCTATGCATGTTACTATTATTTGATATCTAAGCTTTCATTAAGGCCCACGTGGGTTTGAAATACCAGCCAACTCTATGGGATAATAGCACAAGCTCACCAGTCAAAATCAGCCTCTGTGCAGACACAGGGTTCAGACTCCATGGCTCCTGCGTATTTCCCTTGCATACATTTCCGCTCTGATTTTCTCTTCTTATATATCCTTTTCGCTCCCATGATGCATGCTTCCCCCTGTAAGGACACAAGAATCTCAGGCAGTCGGGCACATAGCTTGGACCTTCCCTACTCCACATCAGGACAGTTCCGGGAGAGGGTCTGAAGCCTTAGTGTAATGTGGACATACGCAGTCTGCTTTGTGCTAACAGCATTTCCCTTTCGATGTCTAGAGCCCTATCATAGAACATGGTGACGAAGGCAATCCTAAAAAGCACTGAGGGTGTGTCCGAAAGTCCGGAACTCTATGTATTCAGCAAACCTTTACTTGCCAAGGTATTAAGTACTAGTGCTATGAGGGACACACAGATAACTAAGGCAACCTGCAACAGTGTATGGCCCAAAAAATCTGTAGTAATTAAGTTCAACTCTTCTGTAATAAAAAATGTATACATTTGGTCATTGATGAGCATATGAAAGAAGAATATTGCTAAGAAACATAAAGGTCCATTTTGCCTTGATATTATGCCTCTGCCCACACAACTTTATAGCACTGATTTTTATATCCATCTACCAGATACGCAAGAGCACTAAATTCAGTGTTTCTCCACGAGATAAATAAGAGCTTTGAATATCATAATGCGTGTGCACTCCAAAGGGGGAAATATCAGTCACGTAAATGAGCGGTCCTTTGATTGCTGAGCCTCCGAGGAGAGTGGGTGATTCTAGCTGATGCAACTCCCACTGTCAAACCCAGCTCTTCGTGTGTCTGCAGGACCAGACGGAGTTTTGTCTAAGCTAGTCTACACTGTCTTTCTTGAGCAAACTGACTTTAACCAGCTGCATTACACATCTACATGTAATTATACGATTTAGTCTAGGTTTGGGGTATATGATGTGTCACGCTCTGGATATGGTGATGGCTTTGCAAGCAAGGGCCTCTACCATGTCCTTTGAGAGGCCAGCAGAACGAGTTCTGCCTTGGGAAGTCGAAGGAGAGATGCTTTCAGCCAAGCACTCTGATATGAGCAGGGTAGCAGAGGGGCCAGGATGAAGGAAATTTTCCTATTAATAATTCTGCATCCTTATATCATGAGTACCTTGGAAGGAGGCAAGAAGTGCTACCTAATCCCAGGGAAGCATAGCAGTGGAGAGGGAGAATTTTACTGGCACCGCTCACGCAGCATAACTTTGTTATTTCATGTTTCTGTTTGCACTGCCAGAGAAAACTGAACAGCCATTCCTCACCCTGGCCCCCATACCCTGCAGCCAGATGACACGCTCAGATAAATTATGTTTGGACCTCCTTGCCGAGTTGGTATTTCATTCTGAGTTGTAAGCCTTAGCCAAGCACATTTGAATTTTATCTCATTATATCCTAGTACAATAAAAACAGAAGTCACTTCACAACAAGCTATAAATGTTGAGGTTGTTCACTGCTGTGGCACACAGAACACATAAGAAAGCACCAGACGGACAACTTTTGCCCAGAGAACCCCAATTCCTACACTTTGATGACTTGCTTCCCCCCAGTACTCTCCACGCCTCCCACCAGGACTCAGCCTCAGCTCCCTTCCCCCTACCTGGCTGTGCAGCTGCCAGGGTCTGTAGTCCTCCTCAGCACAGCGTCTATCGAAAATGGACCTGTAGTCCACTTTGACCAGCTGCCATTCAGAGCGGTGGCTGAAGTGTCCGAACACTCTGCAGAGTTCATGACGATAAAAATAATCACAATAACAGCAATGCTGACAGTTATACGTCACTTACTGAATGTTTGCTATGAGGTTAGCACAACGCTAAGCATATCACATTTGATATTACATATCACTTGATCCGCACACACATTTCTGGGGAGGCTTGCTATTATTGGCTCCGCTTCACTAGCCAGTAACCTGAGGCTCAACGAATTTTGTTAACATGCAAGAACCAAAGTCAAATCACTAAGAACTGGTAGAGTCAGAACCCAGGGTGTTTGACTTAAAAGCCCACTTTTATATATTGTACAACAAGAACGGTTGACCAAAAAAAAAAAAAAAAAAACCCAAAATTGAGAAAACCATAGACACTGCCTTCTTTGCGGTCCAAGATTATACCTCTAGGTTCTCTTGCTAATGTACATCGTTCCCACGGTTTCCAGGCTACTTTACCTTCCCACCAGTCCCAAGGGAAAGTGGGCAGCAAGGCTGAGGAGTTATAACTACTTCCTACTCTGTGCATTCTCTTCTCCTTACTCAGAGAGACTCAGCTGTTTAATGAAGTGTTTAAATCACCTATTGTCGATATAAATAAAAGCCACAAGGTAGCCTTTTCAATCAACTTTTTTTCATCTGTGTTTTGCAAACATAAAAATTGAATGAAGACAAATTATGGAATAAATTGCTAATCCAGCTATGTTTACCGTGGGCAAAACGTAGCTATTAGGCATATTACATTTTTGTTGCTCTTTTCTATTGTTAAAAAAAAAGGAGTAGGGAGAAAAAATTAGAAAATGGACCAGCTATTCACTTTGATTTAAAAATTATCACTGCCAACAGGATCAACTGCTTTAAAATCTTCCCTCTCTGTTTTTTCATGTCCAATTTTCCAGGAGAAGGAAAAATCACAGTTTCATATTTCAAATTCAAAGCTCATGTTTTGAAACCCAGAGGCAGGCAAGCCATTAATCAAGTCTTTCACAAATTAATGATCATCACTTTCCAGACAAGAATGAGTATAAATGCAATTTCCCCAAGAACAGACTGTTCTCGTGGTTTCTCTAATATGCCTCACAATTGGGTTAGGTAAAGAGCCAGGGAAAAATAACATCCTTTGTGGGGTTTTCACCAAGCTCTGCGTTCTGCCTTAAAGTGCAAATCATTCTTACGTGCCTGTCATTTTCTATATATCAAGCATGTTTATTATTAAAGTTTTTAATTGATAGCTTTATTTTCTCTTGAAATAATCACGTCTAATTTCCCTAAGCCCGTTCAGTATGGGAAGAAATAGGCTGTACCATTTTGCTGCCAGGCCTCAGTGTGGGTCTCTTAATTGCTAGTAAAGAGCCAAGAGAATGGACGCCCACATTATTCTTTCCTCTTTGCTGTGGAATCATGAAGTCAGATGTACTGCCTTTGCTAGCAACTTCAAACCTGACAGTAGCAATGTGAACAGGCTTATCTAAAAACAACATGTTTCTGGATCTATATTTAGACTAGAAGACATCATAGTTTCCACTTACGTCATGATTAGAGTCTCTTCCCCAGGCTCACCCAGAACTCCATCCACAAAAAGTGGAATAGATGTGAAACTGTATTTGCTCCAAGATCTCCCTTCATCAAAACTTAACCTGGTGACAGAAAAAATAAGTCATCGGATCTCACAAGAAAAATCCTTTCCAAGAAAGGATACTACCAGCCAGGAGAGAATACATTTTAGAAGTACCTGGGGCATTGTCAAAGTGAGCCTTTTATATGAATAAGTGTTCTTAATTACATCAGAAGGTAGATATATAGTTTAGCCAAGTGATTTGGGACCCAGATGTACTATAACATCAATAAGGGGAGAGCTGCATGAAACGGGAATGATAATAAGTCTTTGATAGAATTTTTTTAAATTTGGATATTTTATTAGGCCTTAGACCTCAACGTGACCCTCTCCAAAACCTCGTTGTAATTTAGCAGCAAGTCTTACAGGTGATTCTGAGAACAATGGCCGTATGAGACCCACTGAGACAAACTTGAACCAGCCACCTCTACGTGATCAAACCCTTAGTGGTATCCTTCTTACATTGTTACAAATCCTGGTTGGCTCATTGAGTAAATTGGTGCAGAAGGACGGACTCTGGAAAGTAAGAGAGAACTCTGCAACTCAGATGGTCACACAGGATGTTTCCTTTGCTCTGCCTTTCTCTAGGATGTCTTCCCCAAGCTAAGCCTCTGTTTCTCTTATTTCTGCAACTTTCCCTTTCGTCAGCAAAGTAACCGACAGTGGAGGGAAAATCAAGCCTTTGACTTTGAACAAGGCCGCCTGTGGAGAGAGCCATTTTCAAAAACACGGATGACAGTTTATTGGAAACCCCTCTGGAAGTTAAGCCTTGAATGTCCATCTGTGGAAGACCTACAGGGAGAGTTGCAGAGTATCACTGCCCCCAAAAGGAAGCTAAGGAAGTAAGATCAGGAGAAATGAGATCCGAGCAGAAGTGTCATGAACTGCTGATCTCTGTGAAGAGTGCACATAGTGAATGCAAATATTAAACTCCAGGAGACGTTATTTGGGAAAGCTGGTTGCAAGAAATTAAGCTATTCAGAGATTATCCTTGCTAACCATTCTACCCATGACTGTACTGAAAGAATAAGGTACTAGAGGTACTGGCGTGGGCAGGGGGCTGTCACATTTGAAAACCATAATACGGTTCCTCTCTAAAAGGCAGAATCAAGCTCCCTTTCTCTTCCCCTCTCCCTCTGTCTCTCTCCTTTCCCCTTCCTTCTTTTTGCAGTAAAGCAAAGGTATAAGTTACATTCTAGCAGACCTTGACAATTTACTACAAGCAAGATCACAGTCTGACAGCCTGACTTAGACTGGTCTTAGCTGTGCGGAACCATCAAGGTGCATGACTCATTACCAGAGATGTCGAATCGGGAGAGACGTATGCTTCATAGCAACCAGGACTCCACCTTGATCCAGATACAAAACACTGTGCTCTTCTTCAAAGATCTGGAAGAGGAAAAACACACAAACAGGGACACACACCCACAGGCACAAACACCCAGCGTTCAGAGAATTAGTCTTCATTTGAGGAAAAAAATTCTCCCCATGACAGAACTGGGTTCCCCCAAAGCTGTGGGAAGATGGAAGTTATGAACAAGGTTTCCCATGGTGGGCTCCATGTACCACTGGTGTTACATAAAATGAGTTTTTTGTGCTCCACAAGAGAAACCTAAATACTAAGAGTTATGTATTCGGGTTTATAATCCCATCTTTTTGTGGTAAGTTCTATTGAGTCCTATTTATGATGATGTTGAAATATTGGGTAATTGTCATATTGGATGATAACATCTTTAGATGGAAGAAACGTAAGAGATACTTTATTCCAACATTATCATTTTTACAGATGAGAAAAGTAAGGTTTAGAGAGAAGTGGTGACTTGCCTAAGACCACGTAGATGGTAATTGATGGCGCTGGGACTTGCAGCATAATAGTGCCCTTTCCAGATGTAATTATTTCAAAGTTTCCAGGTATTACAGGGGGCAGATGTTCCTGTTCAACTCAACAGTAGTTATAAAGTAGTTGTAGTCATAAAGTCTGATCAAAATGAAATCTATCTTTGGGTACGTGTGTCATTGGGTCTCTCCCCATATGTGGAGAGATGAATCTGAGGTCAAATGGAGACCGGCTGAAAACAATTTGTAAGTCCTCTCCATACAAGATGCGTACTGTTTTCTCACAGTCACACTGTTAGCATAGCCTTGTCGTTGGTTACATTATAGACATAATTGTTTCCCCTTTGTTTACTTCTTATATCCAAGATGTTTCCCAGGACTATAGGAGAGGCTTCTTTGCTTTGTTTGGGATATTAGAAGGAAAAAAAAAAAATGACACCCTGGCTCTCTAACTATTGTCCATAGGAAGCTTAACAGTCCATTATACAGCTCCTATATATCTCCAAGATCAAAAGCCCCGGAGTTTCTTAAGCAAGTTTCTTTCCTGCCCCACTCTTCTCAAAGCACGTGAACTGCAGTGCAGATCTATGAAGCTAGGAAATGGTAACTAGACCATAACATGGATATCTCTGTCTAAAATTTAAGGCAGAGTGTTCTTGTTGCTTTGTGATTACGTGTGCATTAGATTTCAATTTAAGGTGCTAGTTATCGTATGATAATTAAATGTCAGTGGCTTATTAACACATATTTATTGAAGTGTAACAACCACGCATTAGGCACATATCTTTTTATGACTGCTAAACCTCATTAAGTGCCTGTTTTATAACCTAGGAGTAACTAATTTTCATTCAGAAGAAAGAGGAAGCATTTAAGCTAAACACATTGGTTGAAAGTGATGCCATTTCTACTTTCCCTAACATATGCACCCTGATGGTTATTATTCTGTCTTTCGCCCATGAGCTTTAAACATCTCAGAACACCACCTGGGTAATGGTTATTTCTATATCACTGCGTTACCCTCTATTCTGACTTCAAGGCAAGGGGAATTTATGGGGGCAACCCAGTGTTAGGTATATAATCTCCCTTCCAGGCTTCACGTTCCCTACATAATAAACTCCCCAGAATTTTAGTTTTCATTTCATGGGAAAAATTCAGTCATATCTAATTTGGTTTCATTGTCGCTTATAAACTTTCTCACATATACGCTGGGATAAAGGGTCATTTTTATCAAACAAAGAAATCAAATTTTCATAAATGTTTGCTAAGCTCAAAACATTTTGAAAGACATTCATAAAACAAAAAGGAAAAGAAACACATTGATAAGCTTTAGGATTCATATGTGGCTGAATAAGTTCCCAGAATTGAACCAAGCTGGAGAATTTTTATAACATTTAAACTTCAGTAACCGGACCCAGGATACTTTCTTACCTGCCTCCAAGTGTTCCCTGCATCTGAAGAGACAAACATGCTGATGTCGCTGTCTGACAACTCAGAACCTATGTTACCTGGAGAGAGCACATCACCATCAGTGAAGGGAACTTCTTGCAAAAGCTAACAATGGGCTCTGCTGGCAGTGTGCGTTGCCCGAGATGGATTTAGACTGCAAACATTATATCTGAGCAGGGTTTTTCACCATACTTGCCTCAGGGTCAATGGCTTAGGTGCCTTTCAAAAATATTTTTAGCTTGCTCATTAAGTTCTAAGCTCAGATATCTAACTTGTTAAAATAAATACAATTTACAGCAGTGAGCAAACCGGGCAAGCTTCTTACCTGAAGCCACTATGATGCTGGGAGCTGTGTCTCGGCTGGCAATGATCCCTGATGTGTAGGGATTCTCAGAGACCTTAAGGTGAAGGTGTAGTGAGCAATAGGGCTGAGAAGAGGAGAAATGAGGATCATAAAAGTACATCATTTAAATGTTTGTTTAAAGCTCAGATTCAGAGCACCCGCCATTCATCCAACCATCCCATCTATCCATCTATCCATGAACCCATCCATTCACCCATCTTTCATTCCACAAATATCTGGTGCCCACTAAGTATAAGACAGCTGCCAAGTTGGTGAAGGAGAGAACACCTTCATTTTAAGTCTAAACTACTGATATAATTGCCATTTGGCCATTCAACAAACATTTTAGCACTTTATCTGTAAAACACATGGTGTAGCTTATGAAAGAGTTACATTGACTAAAGTTTGGTCTCTGCCACCTAAGGAGTATATAATTTAAGATCCTTCTATTGATTATCAAAAGAGAATATTTTAATAGCCATGAGATCAGTACAGACAAAATATGAAATTCTAGAGGATGACAAGCCTATGTCCAACTTTGGATGAGGGGAAGTTTCCAGGAGAAAATGGTGCCTGAGGCAAAGGTGGGTAGGATATGAACTGCACATGAGATGTTCAGGAGGATAAAGGACATTTCAGGCCTAAGTAAGATCAATAACAAGGAAAAGAAACAGAAGAATTGATCTGTAATACAATAGATAGTCAGGTAAGACCAGAGGAGAAATGATATATGACATTGGAAAGAAAGTTGGGGCAGGCTGGGAGGGCTGTGAAGAAGTCACTTGGCATCTCTTAGACATTTGAAACCTTGGTCTCAGTTCTACAGAAGAAGCCGTATGACGTGTGAAACTGTCCTGACATCCACCAGACAACTGACATAGCGTCTGTGTCAGGGTATTAACCGACCCAGTGTTATTCGATATAAATGTCATTCTTATAGACAAAATGCACTAGTAATAACAACTTAAATGAAAATTTAAGGGACTTATGTGTGTGTGTAAAAATCTCAATCAACTTCTCAGATTAAGACATCAACAGTTTTTAAAAACAGGATAATAAATCTTATACAAATTTCATTTAAAATAGTTCTTGTACTGAGTTGTCAAAAACTACAAGTTTGGGGCTTCCCTGATGGCGCAGTGGTTGAGAGTCCGCCTGCCAATGCAGGGGACACGGGTTCGTGCCCCGGTCCGGGAAGATCCCACATGCCGCGGAGCGGCTGGGCCCGTGAGCCATGGCCGCTGAGCCTGCGCGTCCGGAGCCTGTGCTCCGC
>NC_041233.1:62009890-62029038 GCF_002837175.3 Physeter macrocephalus
AGTGAGAGGCCCGCGTACCGCAAAAAAAAAAAAAAAAAACAAAACAAAACAAAAAAAAAACTACAAGTTTGTGTCTGAACCCACATCTCTTTTCAAATCTCAGGAAGATTATTTTCTAATCTTATCGACTTGAGATTTTGGAATCACCAATGTATCTCTGTTATTACTTTCATTCGGCTCTGTAAGTCTCAGCCAGCAGGTATTCAGAGTGCTACAGAGATACAATGATTACAGGTATATGGGACACAGTAAATGACAAACTAAAAATGAAACTCAAGAATAAAAGCAGCCGAAACACCGGTGAAATAAAACAGTGGCTCATAATAGGGTCTTTTCCTCACTGCCAACACAGAGAGTAAACTCTCAAGGAATGATGATCGTAATAAATTATTGGTTTTGCATGAAAATTTCATGTAAAGCTTTCAAAAAAGGAATTTTTACTCTACAGTGTTCCATAAGAGTAAGAAGACCACCCCTATAAGAAGAAACAATCAGACCCAAAAACTTGGCTTCCTTTTGTCCGAGAGGCAGACTAGAGCAGGTACTGTATGTTGCAGAGGCCCCAGGGCAGTGCTGACCAACACTCAGGCAGATGCTGAGAAACGATAAAGCAGAGGTGTCAAACCACTGTTCCATGAAAATTTTCCTGACAACTGCGGCCTGTCAGGATCTCCTTCTCGGATGTACCACGGTTGATTTTTACCATACAATCCTGGATCATCTATTTGAGGTATGCACAGTTTTATCCCCCTAAGAGATACACTCTACAAATACAGAGGGAACATCAAGTACTACTTTGCATCTTCTGTAAAACCTTACCTAGAATCTAAAAAAGACAGTCAATAAACACTTGAAATATCAAGCAACACTTTCAAGTTAGGACACGAAAGACCTTACTTTACTGTTTTACTCAGAACAATGCCAGAAGTACATGGGCTCACATATAAACCACATCATCAGCATAATGTGAGGCTCTCCATGGCCTTCAAAGCAGTGATCACCACTTGGGGATTATACCTAGACATACAGGCTGAGTGGAGGGCCTTTTGTACCCCACAACAGAGCAGGACATCCCTGGCCCAGGGAGCACCCAGGCTGCAGTCTTGAGCCAGCCACCGGCCACGTACTTCATCGCCCTGCAGTCTGGAAGATTGCGAACCGAAGTTGCCACCTGACCCCAGAATTATTTGATAGAGGCCACTTGCCATTACAAGAGAAAGAGGCCATTTTCATTTGGCCATTTCAACACTGCGCTGTTGCTCTGGCTTTCAGAGGCCTGAGATAAATTAATCTGGGAGGAAAAGACATCTGGTCTTTTTTTTTTTTGGGGGGGGAATTTGCATCGGCTCCCCTATGGCCGACGGGGCGGCCCCGTCACCAGTTCATGCAGTAGCAGCAACATCAGAAATGATCTTTTTCGTGGACTTTTTTCTCCACTCTCACATTTGTGGTACTGGATTGCCCCCAACTGGTACAAGCAAAATATTCTGTGGCTTTTTTTTTCCCTTTCTTCCATTTTTTTCAAGGAAGTTATGAACACATCAGTGTTTACAGAAAAACAATGTTAGGTGATTCACATTCACTTTTTTTAACTTAAACTCTTATACTTGAACAGTTTGGGACATTTATCAAAATTAAGTCACCAAAGATTAATACAGGGGTTGTTATAATGGCTATCAGGCCATGGCAAACTCCTGGAAAACACAAGACAAGGCTCTCCAATTCTTAGGCACATTTTTCCCAGGCAGGAGGCACTTTGTCCACCTCTGCCTTCCTGCCTTCTTCTCTCCCGTTAGCGAACATACACTGAATAGCCGAACATCTTTCCAGAGTTATCTCCAATTCAGTATGAGTTAAAACACAGCTTATCCCAAAGACCTCTCTCTAGTTCCCTTGACTTTTCCTATTAAAAAAATACAGAACTGTACACTGAAACCACCATGACCTAATAGCTGACCTACCAAGAATGGAGGGAACAGCATACATGTTTGGAAGCTGCCTGTTGTCATGACTCACGCATAGTCAAGGGGCATGGAATACCATCAGTTGGTCAGTGCTAGGAGCAACTAGATCCTTAGTCTTTAATCTTTTCGGGCTCAAGTACAGAGTTTGAGAATCTGATGCAAATTGAGAACTCTTTCCCAAGAAAAAGCACACAAAGGAAGCACACACACAGGGTTCTGCATTCAAATTCAGGGAGTTCACAAACTCTCAAAGCCCATCGTGGACCTCTTCTTTTGCCTTATTCTTTTATTTCTTATTTTAACCAACAAAATCTTCTGGCCATTGCAAGTGTTCAGTAAATGCCTGTTGAATTCAACTGATCCATGAACGAGCTGAGCTGCTGTCTTCCTAGCACTGTGAGTGGCCAGTGGAGAAGTACTAAATGATCCAAGACATTCCCCCGCCATGAAATAAATCAACCTAAAACACTGTTCCGTATTTGAAAGTCAACCAGCTTCTCAGTTCACTTCCTCTTTACCCCTAATCTCTGAATTAATAGCCTCTACATCTCATCTTCATGGTACCTTTAACCCGAGGGCTCCTAATCTGAATACTGTACTGAAAAGCCAGCTTAGAGCTTTCATAAATAAGGCAGCAGGTAGGGGCTTCCCTGGTGGCGCAGTGGTTGAGAGTCCGCCTGCCGATGAGGGGAACACGGGTTCGTGGCCCGGTCCGGGAAGATCCCACGTGCCGCGGAGCGGCTGGGCCCGTGAGCCATGGCCGCTGAGCCGGCGCGTCCGGAGCCTGTGCTCCGCAACGGGAGAGGCCGCGGCAGAGGGAGGCCCGCGTACCGCAAAAAAAAAAAAAAAAAAAAAAAAAAGGCAGCAGGTAGGCTCCCAAAAAGCATTCCCCAAATCCACATCCTACACACACATTTGTGCAGTTTCTGATCCTGAGTTAGAGCATGGAATCCATTTGATTTTTAGTAAGGAGTCAATGGCAAAGAAGAGGGAGGTCCCTGGGCCAGTTGGCTGGGTATGGGGCATTCAGCACTGCTCCAATTCAGCAGAACATGGAGAGTCACAGCCAGTACAAAGGTGGGGGAAGCAGAGTCAAGAGTCTCCTGGGGTAGCTGGCTGCTTAGCTCCAGTAGGAAACTACTAACTGAATCCACGAAGAAGTCACGGCCTCTCTCCATGAAACACTATGCTTCCCCTCAGGGCCTGAGGATGGGCCACAGGCTCAGCTCACATCTTGCCTCTTGGGAGCCTAATCCTGAGGTTCTGGAGTCAGGTGGACCATGACCTGTAACACCCCATCTAACTGTACAATGCAGTCTTCAGAGGAAAGAAATCCCAGCTGAACCCTCCAGGCAATCACTCTAGAAGTCCTAAAACTACAGCCTCAAATTACCCTGGATGTCTTACTTCTATAGAATACATTTTACCAGGAACATTCCATTTGGGGCTGCAATTCTGAACTTGTTCCACATTTGTAATAGCCCTGCTGGAAAAAAAAAATCTCTTTTCTAATCACTAGGCTGTGCTTTCGGTGACACTGTCACTTTCCAAGTATTCACAATCTAAAAATCACTTTTTGTCTCCTCTCTGCTACCAGCTCCCAAACCTGAGGAAGGTTTTAACAGTCTGGATCTCCTGGAGCTCAAAGATTTTCTTTCCTATTGTGTGCCTCGGCAGAGTTTTATAAAATTATTGTGGTTTCCCCTTCCTTCTGTCATTTTCCTCTCCTCACCCTACTGCTGTTTTCTAAAGCTCAGATTAAAACTACATTAAACAACAGGGTTAATGGTGGGAGGAAGGTCAAAAGACTCCTGGGTACCATACATCCATGTCTCATTGATTCATCTTTCCTCAATCTTAACGAGCCTACTGATTTGGTTAACTTTGGGGTCAACGGATGCCCACGAGCTTCAGAAGGTGGATATTATGACAAATCTTTCAGTGTGACTATTAATGGCAGGAAAGGCTCCCACTAAAGTCCAACTATGAAACTCAAACGTCTATTATCCCTGGCGCGTCTGCTTCAAAGACAACACCCTCAACAACAGATGTGTTGAGCACCCACCATGTGTCAAGTATGATTCTTGAGCCAGTTCTCTGGAATGACCAAAAAGACAGCCACAGCCTCTATGCTCACGGAGCTCACAGCGCGTGGGGGAAGGTGGACAAGCAAGTCAACAAATGCGTGTGCTGATTTAAGAGAGTGAGGAAGGCCACGAATAAAAAAGACTGGACCAAGTGCAACTTCAGAGACTGCTCGAGGAAGCTCTCCGAGATGCAGGTAATCAAGCAAGGTCTGAATGCCAAGAAAAAAACACACTAGGAGAGGGGCATTTTAAGAGATACAACGGCAAATGCAGAGCCTGGGACGTAAACAAGGGCGGTGAGCTAATGGTATGGGAAGGTGCGCCCTTCTCCCCCACCGTGGCCTATGCGGAAGGAAGGAAGGAAAGTCTGGAGACCAGGCAGGAGAAACAGACAGGGGCCAGACCGTGTGGAATCTTGCAGACCATGTTAAGTACCTGAATTTCATTCCACCTGAATTAGAAAGTCATTAGAAGGTTAAGTGTAGGAGGGACATGCTCTGATTTTTAAAGCTCAGGTTGATACCATTTACATAAAATTTTAGAAAAGAGCAATCGAATCTCTCACAAAAGAAAGCAGATCGGAGGTGGTCTAGGGCCAAGGGTGTGAATAGTGCCTGTGAAGAGGCACAAAGCAATGTTTTAGGGTGATGAAAATGTTCTGTCTTGACTGTGGTAGTGGTTTCACGGGTCTATACATTTGTCAAGATTTATCACTGTACTCTTAAAATGGGTAATCTTTATGTAGGCATGTTTCAACTCAATAAAGTTGGATTTAAAAAAAGGATGCATTGGCTGCTATGGAGAGACGAGATTGCCAGGTAGAGACAGGAGGAACAGCCTGTCACTGTAGGGGAAGGGAAGAATGATGGTGGCTTATATTAGGATGGTCCCAGCCGAGATGGGGATGTGAGTTGATACTGCATTTATAATTCCGAGGCAGAGCAGCAAGACTTCCTAACACGGGCTGGGGGTGGAGCCATGAACACCATCCACAGTGCTTTGTGTAAGAGGCATTTCTAATGGTCCATTTATGATGCCAGAGCACCCAGGAAAGCCTCTTTAGGTGATATGGTTAATTCTCTCTCATGGACGTTCAATCACCAAAGCACATGATGGGATGGAGGACCACCTTAAGGCGCTGGTGCATCTCATGCATCTTTGGCTAAATATCACATTGCTCCAGTGTGGACTGCTGAAGGAGGAAGGTGGGCATGTCTTTAAAATGCTATTGAAGCATGTCTTGCATAAAGTAGGCATTCAGTAAGTGACCGTTACATTTACTTACTCTGCAACTGGATTTGTGTACGTACTCTAACAAATGGCTTTCCCCCACACTCCACCCCCGTAAGTTGCCAGTAATAAGGATAGAAGCTGAGTGGGAGGCTGAATTTCAAACTGCTTCCCCTGATGCGTGGTGACAACTGCGATATCCTCTGCAACTAATAAGGTCAAGCTATGGCTGCTGGCATTTTCTCGACTGGGAGGGTGACCCGCCTACAGCTGTAGGAGATGAACCTGCAGAGTGACTGCTCAGACTTCATGGGACAGAAGGAAGAACGCTGAGTGGGCAAAACATTAAAGTTGGGATTGTATGACGGGTGGGAATTTTTTTTTTTTTTTTTATTTTGCGGTACGCGGGCCTCTCACTGTTGTGGCCTCTCCCGTTGCGGAGCACAGGCTCCGGACACGCAGGCTCAGCGGCCATGGCTCACGGGCCCAGCCGCTCCACGGCACGTGGGATCCTCCCGGACCGGGGCATGAACCCGTGTCCCCTGCATCGGCAGGCGGACTCTCAACCACTGCACCACCAGGGAAGCCCCGGGTGGGAATATTGATATAAATCAAGCCCTTCTTACTAAAACTAAGAGGTGTCTCCTCTAGCTTTACAGACTGGTCTCTCCTTTTCAGGCATTTAAATACAACTTTGGAATTGTTTTCTAGAAATTAGCATTTAATGATTCTTTGTTTTACAATTAATCTCTTCTTCCCCTCCTTCTTCATTCACTCAGTAACTATTCATGTGTCAAGTACAGGGAAGGCCCCAGAACTACTAAGAGGAGTGAGATGTGACCTTATAATCTTTCACTCATTAATCTATTCCCCCTCAGGTAGACAGAAAACTCCTTGAAGGCAAGACCCATTTTTGATCCCTCTCTTGGATACCATCATATAATCAAATACATAAATACACTGATCTGATCTACTTATTGCCCAAATGTTAGGCAATTTTTAAAAAGCCATACTTCAAAGCAAAGGTCAACAAACTTTTGTTTTTAAGGGCCAGATAATAAATATCTTGGGCTTCCCTGGTGGCGCAGTGGTTGAGAGTCCGACTGCTGATGCAGGGGACACGGGTTCATGCCCCCGGTCCAGGAGGATCCCACATGCCGCGGAGCGGCATGGCCGCTGAGCCTGCGCGTCCGGAGCCTGTGCTCTGCAACGGGAGAGGCCACAACAGTGAGAGGCCCGCATACCGCAAAAAATAAATAAATAAATAAATAAATAAATAAAATCTTATTGGTGGACCGTACAGTTTCTGTCATGACTACTCAAGTCTGCCATTGTAGAGCAAAAGCAGCCATAGACAATATATAAATGAATAAGCATGACTACATTCCAATAAAACTTTATTTAAAGAAACAAGCAGTGGGCCAGATTTGCCCCACAGGCCATGGTTTACCAACACCAGCTTTATACAATGACATAAATGAATGGAACATATTATAAAGAGTACTGATTAAGGATTTAAATCAGTGGTTCTTACCTTGGTTTGAGGCATAAATTCCTCTGAAAATATGAATAAACATCTCCACTGGAAAATACACCTACACAATTCTGCATTCAGTTCATCAATTCTACAGCTGAATTTATGTATCATTAGATCCAAAACAGGTTATTCCCAGGAAAGTAAGGGTACATTTCCCCATCATAGATGGAAACTATCATACTCTCCCTTAAACTATGAGGTCCTCATCAGAAATTGGGCGTCAACTGAACATCCTTAAAATGAGCAAGAAACTTACTCATGTTCTCTTATCACTTTGGTCCAATCACAAGAGGCAGAGCTATGATTCTTTTCTAGACACTGCCTTCACACCCTTCCCTGTCCCCTTCTGTTCATCAGTTGAACAAGAAGCCCTGGAAACATGTTCCTCTGCTTGTTGAACCTCCATCTCCAGCCCTCACCGTGTGGGACACGTTGCCCCAATACGAAGACTCACCAGCAAGCAGTGCACAGGGTCCCCCCTTAGGTCCGTGTCCGGGGCCTGCAGCAAACGCCAGTCTCTGCCTTTGTTGTACGTGATGAAAGTCTTCACTTGGTTGTCAATCTTCTTGTTAGCCAAGAACATTCCCTTTATCCCTGCTACCTGGGAAAAATCGACATGGCTGAAAAATACATCAATTTGAGAAGAAATCTTGTTGTTTTACTTAAAAAAAAAAAAAAAGACTGCCAAATTCAGCTGTGAGCACTTGTCTTGGAGGAAAGAGGGTGAGGGTCATGCTTGTGTATAATGATCCCCTGGGACAGAAGACAACAGACCCGTGCCCCTTGTGGTATGAGGGTCTTAATGCAAATTTGATAGAGGCTTCTTATCTCCCCTATGGTAGGTTGGTAGCAGCTTACTGTTGCCTACAGATAAACTCTGATGCTGTTGGTTCTGTGCTTGACAAATGATAAATAAATAGGGGTTACTTTTATTTTAGGCATAGCACTCATAGTCTTAAATACTTTATCTCACTTAATTCTTATAATGGTCCTTTTGGATAAGTCTCACTTACTCTGTTTCACAAATGAGGAAACTAAGGCTCACTCAGGTAAAGTGACTTGCCCAAGGTCACAATGCCTAATGTTAATACACATAGTAAGTGGTGCACCAGAGATTTTAACCCAGAGCTCTGTGGCTTCACAGCCCCTGCCCTTAATGACTAAATCACTGCACTATCTACAGCCTTGGGCAATTAAAAGAGGTCAGTTAAAACTCAGGATCCAATTACTGTTACTTTTCTTTTTCTGTAAAAGCTCTCTCTATTAAGCTACCAAAATACATTGAGCAAAAGAGAACAGCTTTTAAACTTAAAGAAGCAGTGGTTTCCCTAAATTGTCAAATAATCCCTCCTCCACTTCTATAACACTATTGTTCCTACTATAAACAGTCCTTATGAATTATTTGGCTCTGACAATATGATTGCCTTCTCTCTTTCATATCTTAGGAAAGAGGTAACAATTGAGAAGTTGCCAAACTGTGCAGTAGCAAATCATTAATTGTGTGTCTTGTTTTTCACGCGTTTTAGAACTTAAGAAACATATTTATATATATTTGACTCTGCTTGAAATTATGACAACCCAGGAAAACTTGAGGGCAGTGAAAAAAGGGTCTGAAATGTGTTGACAAGTGCATTCCAACACTATGCAAAGGTTATCCTATTTAATGCTCACAAAAGCCAGGAGATATAGTTACCATCAGCCTCATTTGAGGATGAGGGAACGGAAACTTAGATTGTCTTTCTGGAGCACAGACAGGGAGTAAGTGAATAAGCTGGCAAGCGTATCTGAACCCATTTAACTTAACTCAGCCCCTTTATATTATAATATGAACATTTTTAAGCAGAAGGATGAAACCATGGTATCAGTCCTTGTCACATATGAACCACTATACCTAGTACTTTATACGTAAAACCGCCAATATTCACTATAAACCTGCATAACAGTTATTATCCCGATTCTATAGATGAGGAAACCAAGGCATAAGGAAAATTTAATTGCTTAAGATAACAGAGAGCTGGGGTTCACACCCAAATCTGTTGGACTTCAACATTCTTTCAACAAATACAGCTCTGACTGTCAATTCAAAGAGGCTGGGCTTCGATCAATAGAACACGCACGTTTTGCCTTTGCTTTTGACACAGTCAAACCTCATTAGTTTGTACCTGCTGTTTTGGCATCTGGGATCATTTAGAGTTGAGCCAACTTTGTACTCCTTTGGAACAACAAATCTGTTGAGCAAATGAACGGTATAAACGAGTTTCTGGGCGGAATACTGTGAACTACTTAGGGAAACAAGCCTCATTTGGGGCCAGTAACAGTAGCCAGAACACTTTCTTACACATTGTGGATCCCCCATGAATGTGGAAGATGTAAATTTCCAGAAGTACTCTACCTCCCAACAACGATATGTTAATTACAAATATTATTTACTGATAGTTATTCACTATTTTGGCTCCATAAGGACTACCCACCAGGGAAGCTCATGTTGGTTTAGCATATGTTCGAGAGGCTGTTACATATTTAAATGACTAAACTGCCAATTCTTTAAAGATTCAATTTCATAAATCAGAATTTTCCTGCAGTCATACCTGTTTTCCCTCCACAGCAGTCCCAAACAAGAGAAGTGACACTGTCATAACCATGCAACACTCTAGAAGTTTACAAGATGTAGAGAATGGATAAAAATATTACCCATCCCGGTAGTTCCCTTCCCCATTTCCCTCCCTGCCCTGTCTCTCTTTTGGCCCAGGTGTCAGAGCAGGGCTGTACGTGTTTAGGAGCTGGTGCATTTGGGACTTCCCTGGTGGCTCAGTGGTTAAGAATCCGCCTGCCAATGCAGGGAACACGGGTTCGATCCCTGGTCTGGGAAGATCCCACATGCCGCGGAGCAACTAAGCCCATGTGCCACAACTACTGAGCCTGCGCTCTAGAGCCCACGAGCCACAACTACTGAGCCCTCATGCCACAACCAGTGAAGCCCACGTGCTGCAACTACTGAAGCCTGCATGCCTACAGCCTGTGCTCCACAACAAGAGAAGCCACCGCAGTGAGAAAACTGTGCACTGCAACGAAGAGTAGCCCCCGCTCGCCGCAACTAGAGAAAGCCCACACGCAGCAATGAAGACCCAACACAACCAAAAATAAATAAATAAATGTATTTTTTTTTAAAAAAGGAAGCTGGTGCATTTGATCTGCAGAAGTGGTGAATTTATTGGCCCCCGACTGCATGGCATTATCAAATGCCACTTGAGCAGACAGGCTGTGCTTTGTAATTCATCTCTGGCAGCCTGGGCTTCAGGTTTATCTTGAGGAATAGAAACTTGGCAAAGCTGAGGGAATGTGTCACAATAGGGTACAGAGCTGGAGAGTGCCTTCTTATTTTCCTCTTGTTACCAAGGCACTTAACCTGTGAAAATCCCATTTGAGGTGCTATCTATCTATCTATCTATCTATCTATCTATCTATCTATCTATCACTTATTTGTTTTGGCTTCTTTGGCCTGGTCTGCAAAGATGGTCACCCCTGCCTCTCTTAGGGTTTTGTGCCATTCAAGGTTCCTTTTCCCCGAGCCTGAGAAGTCTGTCTATGTGTCTCGGTGCTTGCCTATTGTGAGGTCTCATCATACGTCTCTAGAACTTCTACCCTCTTAACTGTAGAACTTTGGATACCAAGGGAGCAGTATTAGTGCCCAAAATGTAGAATGTGTGTGTGTGTGTACTTGTGTGTACATGTATGCATATGTGTATTAATGTGTGTGTGTGTGTATGTGTTAGGTCTGGGCTTCTGCTGAGGATGAGGGACATGTTTCTGTTGCCAGACAACCTCCCTCTGCATCCACAGCATGTAGACTGGGGTGGGACCATGGTGGGATGGGGCGGGGGGGTAGGAGGAAAACTACTATTCCTACTGGAAGACATGCCTCCACATAGACACAGAGTTCCAAGGAACATATTCCTGTGAGGATGATACATCTCACTGTTGGGAGTTTGTCTCCTTTCAGGGAAAGAGCTGTTATTAGCTTTTCTACCTTTCTGAATTTTGCACAAAGATGCTGAGTGTGTTGAGAAGCCACTTTTCTTTCTTTGCCTCTCATACGGGGGAATTTGATGCCAGAAGTTTCAAAGGTATTAGTAATTATTTCTTATTCTCTAATATCATCATATAAGCCAACATAACATTTTGATTAGATTTTTAAATATGAAGTGTTACAGCTCAAACCTCAAGCCAACACAAAGTACAACAGTACACTGACCGTTCCCCAGGGTGATAGCCTCAAAATGCTACCTTCCCTTCTCTCCTCTCACTTTCTTTGATCATGTTTCCCACTCTCTTAGACAGCATCCCAACATGCCTCTCCCTATCTATCCTTCAAGGCCCAGCTCAGAAAGCCTTTCTCCAGAAACCAGGACCTCTTTTTCATCCTGACTGTCCCCAGCTCTTCTTCTCTGTCCTCCAATTTGTATAGATGGTACCTACATCTTTGCTCTCAACAACGATATAAGCTTCTCAAGGGCATCAGTCTTCCTGGAAATGTCTCTTGTACTCCTAACACTCCTTACCACATGTTAATTCTTCACAACTTCTCTTGTCATCTCTCACATCACTGTCTCCCACTTGAGTATAACTTTTGATTTATCATTCAATCCACCATATTCCCTCCTTAAAATCAATAACTGAAAAGTCACTTTGTACAAGAAGTCCTTTTATTTGTTTTTAATGAAATAGGTAGAATTCTGCATTAGAAGACCGAACAACATTAATAGTGCCCCAAACTTACTGAGTATTTAAGAAATGTCAGACACTACATGAAATGCTTTGCAAGCCTAAGCACATCAATCTAAGTGGTAGACTCAATACATCCTCATTTCACACATGCAAGAACCAAAGTCTGGATGGTGTCAGTCACTTGCCTAAGGTCATTCCCTGGAGGACCTTAGCAATGGACTCCACAACAGTCTGTCTATCTCAGAGCTCAAGCACTTAACCCTTTGGCAGTACTAGTTCTTCAAACTTCTTTCTCATCCTAGAGCTTCCTGAGAGAAATATCATATATATGGACATTATAGGAAGTTGTCTTTCATTCATTCTTTAGTACATGTACTCAATAGTTGTTCAATTAATATTTTTTGAATATCTATCACTTATCATGCATTCTAAGCACTGGAAATATAGCACCTAGAATGTCTAAGTAACTTTACATTCATGCAGCAGGGTTTTTTTTAAGAGTTAGAATGTGCTAGGTGCTGAGACTTGTATTTCTTTGGTGATTTAAAGAATGAACCCCAGATATCTTCTTTGTTTTTTAATATTCACCTCTAGAGGGTACTCTCCAGTCCTGATCTTTCATATGTTCTGCACAGAGGCTAAGTTGGGAAGATCTTACACAGGAGTTTTTGCTTATTTCTGCCTCCCATGCTGATTGGGAGCTGATTCCTCCCACCCTCTCTGTCTCAGACTTTAATTACAAATCTGAAGTGTTAAAATTTGAAGAGAATAAAAATATGAATCAACAACAATGGCAAGAAAGAGAACATATTCATCACGATGATTTCTTTGGCCTTTGGAGATAGGATATTTTTCTGTTCTAAAGAGAGGACCCCCGCCAGGAGAGATACATACTCATCAGGGGTCAGGGGTGCCTCTGACATCAGGGAACCCATTGCCAAAAATGTCTAAGTGTTCTTTCCTTCCCAGTGGCCTTGGTCAGGCAGCACCACTGACCCGGGGAAAGAGCAGCCTTAAATAATTAAATGGTATATTCTATGTCCTGTAATAACTATGTCCTGGATGGGAGAGCATTTTTCCTCCCTATCTCTTACGCTGGATTGTAAGAGGTAGTCTTTTCCCAAGAATCAAGGTGTAAGCTACATCATCAGAACTATGGAGCTTTCTCTTTTAACGAGAAGGTATTCATAACGTACAGAAGACACTATGTGTGTAACAGAACATGAATCAGTCATTGGTTGCGTCTTTCATGCAGCTCACTGTGCCTCACTCATACATTCTGTGTATTCTGAATTTGTCAGCCAGGTGACTTCATTCCCAACACAACCCTTTCTCTTGGCTGGGGTGAACTGTTGTTGTCCATTAAGCCAAAGGGCTCTTCATCATCATTAATTGATACCTCCTTCCCAGAGGAGGGAGGATATTGTCCAAAGCTGTCAGACCCACTCTCATCACCCACACCAGAGGAATACACTAGGAATCACACATCTCAGACACTCTCATCACATCTCTTTTGCTCTGGCCACCATCAGGCATGCTGTCTTCTGTGACCCATCCCACACGGTGCCACTGGAGAATTTATGCTATTCAGGAATGACAGAATTTTAGGACACTTATTTCTAGGATTCTCTTGCACAAATATATCCACCAGACAAAACTGGGAGCCACAGGATAACACAGCCTGAATTTACCTATAACTGCAGGCTCAGGACTTGGTTCAGAAGATGGCAAAGAGGTCCACAGCAATCATATGCTGATTCTGTTTATGCTGGCTTTTCCTCAGACCATTTTCTTCTTCCTGTCTGGTTTCCTCTATAGCTAGGTAAAATCTAATACTATTTATCCCGCTCTTTAGTGTGCTTCTATCTTAGGGTTATTACTCGGCCACAATCAAATACAAGCCTAAATACTGATCTTTCTGGACACACATAATAGTTTCTAGCTATGAGTTTCATATTAGGGTTCAGATCCTAATTCTGCCATTTACTAGCTTTGTAATCTTATAAAAATGATTGCATTCTCTCTGACTCCATTTTCCTATAAATGGGCGTGATGATTATAGTCCCTGTGTCATAAAGTGAACATATAGACTGAATGAGATAATTATGAAAGGTTTTTTATAAAGTGCCTGGCACATAATGGTACCCCAAATATCATCTACTTAGTATGATCTTGCATCAACAAAAATCACTCTCTAGCATTTTTTTCTCTGTAGCCTACTTTCCTGGCTCACGTGTCTTGACTCTTTTGAATGGGGTCCATGGCCAATGGTCAACTCACACTGAGGGGAAATTCTGGTATTTCAATAACTAAACCATGTAAGATGGGTCCCCAACACTTTGTCCCCAACATTTCCCTACCTCATCACACAGACACATATAGTTCTAACGTAGAGAGAACCACATTTGTCGTAAGGTTGCAAGGAGTGAATAAAGTGACTGATTTTAATGACAACTGTGTCACCCTCTGCATTTCCCACAAGACTCACCAACAATACACATGCTCCATACACAGACTCATATAGTCATACATTACACAGTTCGCCTCTGCTAACATAGTATAAAGCGCACATAAGAACAGCAGGCATTTGGCATGTAGAAGCATGCCATCCTCCTCAGTCACCCCCATATGTGAGCAGATGTGTACTCTATGTATACTCTGTCACCCTCACCTTGCATATTGCTCATCTCTCCTCCTTATTAATTCATCTATGGATTTTCTTACTTTTCATTTATCTCTAACCACTCATCATTCATTGCAATTCTACTGGGAAATTCAGGCTGGATGGCTTTCAGCTTCCTGCTAGGCAGAACAATCAGATTTAAGGAACACTTGTGCCAGGTTCTGTGTCAGCCAATATTCTTTCTACCTAGGTAATCAGAAGATACGGCACTGCTGTTCTGATCACATCAATTTCAATTCAAGTTGCTGTGAACTGCCAGGCTAATAAAACAAAGACTCTTCTTCCCCGGCCCCAGGATGCAGGACACCTTTACATAATGTAGTTACACCACTGTTCAAAGTGATGATAATAAGAGCCAGCAGTTTCCCAACAGACAGTCAACGGCAAGAGACACACAAAGGGAAAACATAAAGATTACCAGAAAATGGTGTGTCATGTCCAGAGGTCATTCTATTTCCTCTTCTCACTCCCTACCTGTTAGCTATTTTTGATTTCAGAAAACCATTCATGAAAACAGTTGCAAATAACAGGAAATGACAAAGTCATTCTTGTTCAAATTTGTCATCTTTTACATCATCAAGGGACTAATTAAAATGGTCTCTAGGGGGCTTCCCTGGTGGCGCAGTGGTTGCGCGTCCGCCTGCCGATGCAGGGGAACCGGGTTCGCGCCCCGGTCTGGGAGGATCCCACGTGCCGCGGAGCGGCTGGGCCCGTGAGCCATGGCCGCTGAGCCTGTGCGTCCGGAGCCTGTGCTCCGCAACGGGAGAGGCCACAACAGAGGGAGGCCCGCATACCACAAAAAAAAAAAAAAAAAAAAAAAAATGGTCTCTATTTTGGCAGAAAAAAAAATTATCCAGAGAAATTATTCCACATTGCCTTGAAAAGAGGGGAGAAGACAATCAAGAAGGAAAAATGCAACCTGAAAATCAAATGTTTCCAGGAGAGCAAGGACATAGCCAAGACCAGGGAAGCAAACTGGGTGATTAATGTGGGACAGCTGATTAGACTTCATACTCTCAGAGCAAGATATTTCCACTGTAAATGCTGGATCAAGGCAAGAAAACATATGGTATTTCAAAAACACATGCTTAAAGTTTAAATGTTTATAACACATTTACAAAGGAGGAAAGAAATGTTGCAATTTACATTTGTTTATAAGAAGACAGCTTTGGTGATAAAGGATGTCATATGGCCCTGCTAATTACAATATGGAAAGAAGCAGAGATCCAAAATGGTGGAAATGCATTGGACATTTAAACAATGTGGGTAGATTTTAAGACCAGAACATTGTTCTGGGGCTTAAACTCATTGGAACATAATATCAATTATACTATCTATAATTTGTTGAGTATTGTTGTATTTCAGGCACTGTTCATGGTACTTTAAGAAGATTAGGAGAGAGAGAGAAGATGGCGGAGGAGTAAGACACGGAGATCACCTTCCTCCCCACAGATACATCAGAAATACATCTACACGTGGAACTGCTCCTATAGAACACCCACTGAACGCTGGCAGAAGACCTCAGACCTTACAAAAGGCAAGAAACTCCCCATGTCCCTGGGTAGGGCAAAAGAAAAAAGAATAAACAGAGACAAAAGAATAGGGACGGGACCTGCACCAGTGGGAGGGAGCTGTGAAGGAGCAAAGGTTTCCACACACTAGAAGCCCCTTCGCCGGCGGAGACTGCGGGTGGCGGAGGGGGGGAAGCTTCGGAGCCACGGAGGGGAGTGCAGTAACAGGGTGCGGAGGGCAAAGCGGAGAGATTCCCGCACAGAGGATCAGGGCCGACCAGCACTCACCAGCCCAAGAGGCTTGTCTGCTCACCCGCCGGGACGGGCGGGGGCTGGGAGCTGAGGCTCGGGCTTTGGTCGGATCCCAGGGAGAGGACTGGGGTTGGCGGCGTGAACATAGCCTGAAGGGGGCCAGTGAGCCACGGCTAGCCAGGAGGGAGTCCGGGAGAAGTCTGGAGCTGCCGAAGAGGCAAGAGACCTTTTCTTCCCTCTTTGCTTCCTGGGGTGTGAGGAGAGGGGATTAAGCGCGCCACATAAAGGAGCTCCAGAAACGGGCGCGAGCCGCGGCTATCAGCGCAGACCCCAGAGACGGGCATGAGACGCTAAGGCTGCTGCTGCAGCCACCAAGAAGCCCACTCTCCACACCTCCCCTCCCAGGAGTCTGTGCAGCCCACCACTGCCAGGGTCCCGGGATCCAGGGACAGCTTCCCTGGGAGAACACACGGCGTGCCTCAGGCTGGTGCAAAGTCACACTGGTCTCTGCCGCCACAGGCTCGCCCCGCATCCGTACCCCACCCTCCCCCCAGCCTGAGTGAGACAGAGCCCCCGAACCAGCTGCTCCTTTCACCCCGTCCTGTCTGAGCATAGAGCAGACGCCCTCAGGCGACCTACGTGCAGAGGCGGGGCCAAGTCCAAAGGTGAACCCTAGGAGCTGTGCAAACAAAGAGGAGAGGGGGAGGTCTCTCCCAGCAGCCTCAGAAGCAGCAGATTAAAGCTCCACAATCAACTTGAAGTGCCCTGCATCTGTGGAATAACTGAATAGACAGCAAATCATCCCAAGTTGAGGAGGTGGACTTTGGGAGCAAGATATATTATTTTTTTCCCCTTTTTTTATTTTTGTGAGCATGTATGTGTGTGCTTCTGTGTGAGATTTTGTCTGTATAGCTTTGCTTTCACCATTTGTCCTAGGGTTCTGACTGTCCCGTTTTGTTTGTTTTACTTTTTAAAATTTTTTCTTCTTAATAATTATTTTTTATTTTAATAACTTTATTTTATCCTACTTTATTTTATCTCCTTTCTTCCTTCCTTCCTTCCTTCCTTCTTTCCTTTCTTTCCTTTCTATTTTTTCTTCCTTTTATTCTAAGCCGTGTGGATTAAAGGCTCTTGGTGCTCCAGCCAGACGTCAGGGCTGTGTCTCTGAGGTGGGAGAACCAACTTCAGGACACTGGGCCACAAGAGACCTCCCAGCTCCACGTAATATCAAATGGTGAAAATCTCCCAGAGATCTCCATCTCAACACCAAGACCAAGCTTCACCCAACAACCAGCAAGCTACAGTGCTGGACACCCTATGCCCAACAACTAGCAAGACAGGACTACAGCCCCATCCATTAGCAGAGAGGCTGCCTAAAATCATAATAAGGCTACAGACATCCCAAAACACACCACCAGACGTGGACCTGACCACCAGAAAGACAAGATCCAGCCTCATCCACCAGAACACAGGCACTAGTCCCCTCAACCAGGAAACCTACTCAACCCACTGAACCAACCTTAGCCACTGGGGACAGACACCAAAAAAAACGGGAACTACGAACTTGCAGCCTGCAAAAAGAAGACCACAAACACAGTAACAAAAGCAAAATGAAAAACAGAAAAATACACAGCAGATGAAGGAGCAAGGTAGAAACCAAACAGACTTAACAAATGAAGAGGAAATATGCAGTCTACCTGAAAAATAATTCAGAATAATGATAGTAAAGATGATGCAAAATCTTGGAAATAGAATAGACAAAATGCAAGAAACATTTCACAAGGACCTAAAAGAACTAAAGAGGAAGCAAGCAACGATGAAAAACACAATAAATGAAATTAAAAATACTCTAGATGGGACCAATAGCAGAATAACTGAGGCAGAAGAACGGATAAGTGTCCCGGAAGATAAAATAGTGGAAATAACTACCACAGATCAGAGTAAAGAAAAAAGAATGAAAAGAACTGAGGACAGTCTCAGAGACCTCTGGGACAACATTAAATGCACCAACATTCGAATTATAGGGGTCCCAGAAGAAGAAGAGAAAAAGAAAGGGACTGAGAAAATATTTGAAGAGATTATAGTTGAAAACTTCCCTAATATAGGAAAGGAAATAGTCAATCAAGTCCAGGAAGCACAGAGACTCCCATACAGGATAAACCCAAGGAGAAACACGCCAAGACACATAATAATCAAACTGTCAAAAATTAAATACAAAGAAAACATATTAAAAGCAGCAAGGGAAAAACAACAAATAACACACAAAGGAATCCCCATAAGGTTAACATCGGATCTTTCAGCAGAAACTCTCCAAGCCAGAAGGGAGTGGCAGGACATATTTAAAGTGATGAAGGAAAAAAACCTACAACCAAGATTACTCTACCCAGCAAGGATCTCATTCAGATTTGATGGAGAAATTAAAACCTTTACAGACAAGCAAAAGCTGAGAGAGTTCAGCACCACCAAACCAGCTTTACAACAAATGCTAAAGGAACTTCTCTAGGCAAGAAACACAAGAGAAGGAAAAGACCTACAAGAACAACCCGAAACAATTCAGTAAATGGTAATAGAACCATACATATCGATAATTACCTTAAATGTAAATGGATTAAATGCTCCCACCAAAAGACACAGACTGGCTGAATGGAAACAAAAACAAGACCCATATATATGCTGTCTACAAGAGACCCACTTCAGACCTAGGGACACATACAGACTGAAAGTGAGGGGATGGAAAAAGATATTCCATGCAAATGGAAATCAGAAGAAAGCTGGAGTAGCAATTCTCATATCAGACAAAATAGACTTTAAAGTAAAAACTATAACAAGAGACAAAGAAGGACACTATATAATGATCAAGGGATCGATCCATGAAGAAGATATAACAATTGTAAATATTTATGCACCCAACATAGGAGCACCTCAATACATAAGGCAAATACTAACAGCCATAAAAGGGGAAATCGACAGTAACACAATCATAGTAGGGGACTTTAACACCCCACTTTCACCAATGGACAGATCATCCAAAATGAAAATAAATAAGGAAACACAAGCTTTAAATGATACATTACACAAGATGGACTTAATTGATATTTATAGGACATTCCATCCAAAAACAACAGAATACACATTCTTCTCAAGTGCTCATGGAACACT
>NC_041233.1:62030490-62031089 GCF_002837175.3 Physeter macrocephalus
TTTGCAGATGACATGATACTATACATAGAGAATCCTAAAGATGCTACCAGAAAACTACTAGAGCTAATCAATGAATTTGGTAAAGTAGCAGGATACAAAATTAATGCACAGAAATCTCTGGCATTCTTATACACTAATGATGAAAAATCTGAGAGTGAAATTAAGAAAACACACCCATTTACCACTGCAACAAAAAGAATAAAATATCTAGGAATAAACATACCTAAGGAGACAAAAGACCTGAATGCAGAATATTACAAGACATTGATGAAAGAAATTAAAGATGATACAAAGAGAGGGAGAGGTATACCATGTTCTTAGATTGGAAGAATCAACACTGTGAAAATGACTCTACTACCCAAAGCAATCTACAGATTCAATGTAATTCCTATCAAACTACCACTGACATTTGTTACAGAACTAGAACAAAAAATTTCACAATTTGTATGGAAACACAAAAGACCCCGAATAGCCAAAGCAATCTTGAGAACAAAAAATGGAGCTGGAGGAATCAGGCTCCCAGACTTCAGACTATACTACAAAGCTACAGTAAACAAGACAGTATGGTACTGGCACAAAAACAGAAATATAGATCAATG
>NC_041233.1:62032064-62054121 GCF_002837175.3 Physeter macrocephalus
ATGTCATGAAGAGACTAGGGGTAGGACGGGAATAAAACACAGGCCTACTAGAGCATGGACTTGAGGATATGGGGAGGGGGAAGGGTAAGCTGTGACGAAGTGAGAGAGTGGCATGGACATATATACACTACCAAACGTAGGGTGGATAGCTAGTGGGAAGCGGCTGCATGGCACAGGGAGATCAGCTAGGTGGTTTGTGACCACCTAGAGGGGTGGGATAGGGAGGGTGGGAGGGAGGGAGACGCAAGAGGGAAGAGATATGGGAACAGACATATATGTATAACTGATTCACTTTGTTGTAAAGCAGAAACTAACACACTATTGTAAAACAGTTATACTCCAATAAAGATGTTAAAAAAAAAAAAAAAATATATATATATATATATATATACACGTGGTGTGGCCAGGATTTAAACCCAGCCAGCCTGACTCTAACATTTACACCCTAAATCAGAATTTTACCCTACATGAATTTGAAGGTAAATCACCAGAATATGTAAATGTTTTCCAGAATACATGTTCAGTTTGAGGCTGAGATATATGATACTATATTTATCTGGAACATGGGCAGGAAATGAAGTGGAAGAAACTTGTGAATGTATAAAAAATTTGCAGGGTATTTTTCTAAATATATACACAAAAACTATGCCCTATTCTAGTCTACCATAACTTCCATCACAAATATTTGAGCTCTGAAATGGGCATACAGTTTGTTAACATGCCTTTATACACACAGAGAAGTTTAGATACTAGAAGAAAATTCCCAAGAACTCCTAAAGATGAAGGTATGTAGATAGCATTAAAAGGAATTCTAATAATAGGTTTAAATTTCTTAAGTGAAATTGGTTTTCTTCTTTGACATACTGGATATGATTCCCTTACTTCTCATTACACAAACAACCTCTACTCTCTGAACTTATCCTTCACCAAATGATGACATCATTATGACTGAACATATTTGAATAAGTTTTATAATTCTTTTTCAGATAGAATATAAGTGTATGATTGCACTTCCCAAATTCTGAATATGTTTCATAATGGCTCATTATATCCCATTATAAATCCTTCATAGCACAAGACTGACAAATGGCTAAAATCCATCCCCAAATAGCAGCTTTCTTTTCACCTGACTGTGCTTTAAATGGCCACTAAAGTGTTGATGTTTGTCATAAAAGCTAACTGATCCAACATATGATTTTATTTTGAACCTGGTCATTCTGAGAAACAAAGGGTCACAGTTCCCTTAGGAAAATCTGGTAAACTCTGCTTTTTGTTTCTCCTCCTCACCACTCTTTAGGAAAAGAAAGACGTATTGATCTTATCTCATGCATTGGCCCTCTGAGAGGATGGCAGTTAGCTAATAGAGGTTATGCAGTCAGAAAGGTCGTCAAGTACAGGGAGTGTCTTTTTTTTTTCAATATTTAGCTATAATCATTTTTTTTTTAAATTATTTTATATTGGAGTATAGTTGATTAACAATGTTAATTTCAGGTGTACAGCAAAGTGATTCAGTTATACATATAAGAGGGATAGATTGGGAGTTTGGGATTGACATGTGCAAACTGCTATCTTTAAAATGGATAACCAACGAGGACCTACTGTATAGCACAGGGAACTCTCTCAGTATTCTCTAATGACCTAAATGGGAAAAGAATTTGACAAGGGAGTGTCTTCTGATGCAATGCAAAGACATCCTCTTAGTTCTTTCTTCAGAGAGATGTAAGGGAACACTGCCATTATCTCTTTGCTCCACCCCTGACACCCTATTAGCCCCTCAAGACAATTTTCAAATTTCACACTAGGCTCACTCTTATTCAAACCCTTTAATTGTTTGACTGCTTCCCTAGACACTTTCCAAGCCCTCTGGGGCTTCATGGCCTGTGGACTTGGTCAACAAAGAATCCCTACCATTCTCTAGTAGGTCTGTGTCTTTATTCCCGTCTTACTCCTAGGTTCTTTGTGACCTTTTTTTTTCTTAGATTCTATATATATGTGTTAGGATACGGTATTTGTTTTATGGGGAGGGGGAAGGGTAAGCTGTGACAAAGTGAGAGAGTGGCATGGACATATATACACTACCAAACGTAAAATAGCTAGCTAGTGGGTAGCTAGCTAGTGGGAAGCAGCTGCATAGCACAGGGAGATCAGCTCGGTGCTTTTTGTGACCACCTAGAGGGGTGGGATAGGGAGGGTGGGAGGGAGGGAGACGCAAGAGGGAAGAGATATGGGAGTATATGTATAACTGATTCACTTTGTCATAAAGCAGAAACTAACACACCATTGTAAAGCAATTATACTCCAATAAAGACATTAAAAAATAAAAAATAAAAAAAATTTTTTTAAATTAAAAAAAAAAGAATCCCTCCCAGAGCTGTTTTGTGGATTGCAAATTAACCAACAAAAATGTTCTGCAACCCGCCTCCCTCTCCCAAATGGAATGAGGCCACATAAGGAACTAGTTATTAAAATGATCGAGGAAACAGTCCCCAACTTGGGGACTTCAACTGCCAGTCCCAGCACTGCAGTGGCTCGAGACCACACGTGCCTTGTGACATACCTCATAGAGGTCGATCATGACGTTGCCCTCAGGGCCTCTGCTGCTCTGGACATTCTCCAAGGCCAGAGTAAAGTAGACACCACGGGTGTCTGAGATGTAGAGGTTGTACGTGTCGTTTTGGTTCCATTCTTGGACCGCTGCGAACACTTGGTTCTCATCAGTGCTGATGACATGCATGTCCTGAGGAAAGACGCAGGGAAGGAAACAGGAAGAAGAGTTTTATAAGTGCGCCTGGCATGCGTCCACAGAGTGGAATCTGATGAAGAATACCAGAATAGGCTCATAGGTACTGTGAGGGAGGACAGAGATTTTCCTATAGCATAGTTGTGACATAATAGTTAGTTAAGTGTTGGTCACATATTTCCCTTGTCCTTTATGAGGTTAGGCAGTAAGGTCATCAGAAAATAGGACAGGGAGATGCTTGGTAGCTCAGTTACAATCTAATTACCTCATTAGATAATTGAAGGATAATTTCTCAAATATGTATGAGTTTGGAGAACCAGGCATCCTGATAAATTTGCCAAGCACAAACATAGTACCTGTTCAAAAGGCACATATGTATATGTATAACTGATTCACTTTGTTGTAAAGCAGAAACTAACACACCATTGTAAAGCAATTATACTCCAATAAAGATGTTAAAAAAAAAAACAGGCAAAAAAAAAAGGCCTATATGGGGCAAATACGAGGGGCAGAGAGAAAACAGACAAGCTTTGCATAATCTCTCACTGTGGTCCAGGGACCAGCAGCATGGGCATCACCTGTAAGTTTGTTAGAACCTCAGGCCTCACCTATCAAATAGAAATCTGTATTTTAATAAGATCCACGGATGATTAATATGCACATTCATGTTTAAGAAACACTTCCCTAAGGCTCAGCAACCCCTAGAGGTTCCAGAGGAAAAATGTTCACCTGAGACCCCCAGAGCACTAATCTTCAGGTTAATGAGTGTTCAAGGACTTAGCTTATCAAAACCTGTACCCTGAGAAGTTCCCCAGGAAACCTTAAATAAATCAGGGAAAAGCAGTCTCATGAATGACGATGTTTTCAGACTCTGGTTGTCCTGGAAGATAGAAACAAGGCAGATGTAATGTGGAGGCAGTGAGCAGATGTCCCTGGGGTGGGGATTCCAAATCCTTTCTCTCCCCATTCAGAACTCCAGAGGAGTGGGTGTTCAGGGAGAGGCTGACATAGACCAAGGCTTGATGTCTCAGACCAAGGCCTGCTGTCTCCTTCAGGAGATCCCACTCATTGATCTCGGCAGCCTTCCCCCCTTCGCCCAAGGTAGTACACATTGGTATCATGTTCAAAAACCAAAAAGCAAAACAAAAGCAGAATTATGTATAAGGCTAAAGGTAAAAGAACAACCTGGAAAGATTCTTGGCCTTTGTGTAGCTCAGTGCTCAGATCCTCCCAGAGGGATCATCCACTCTCCTTGAAAAGATTCAGGAGGTCTGTCAATCTTCCTTGGCAACAACTCCAGGGCTGGAAAATTCTAGCTAACTTCAAAATTTCCCATTGTAATATATGCCCACGTTCTCTCAATCAATCAGTCAATCAGCAATTCAGCTTCAACTCTGCTTTAGACTTAGAGGAACAAGTCTCTCATTCCTCTTGAAAATTGACCATAGTGAACTCATATGATTCCAGAAGGAAGAAGTCCTTATCCAAAGGGTTTTGTATTCCTGACACCTTCTCAGGCCTTACTGCCATACTCTGGAGTTTGACAACGTTTTTATAGAAAAAGTGGGGAGGCCAAAAATGAACTCTGCCCATGAATTCAATTTGGCTGGTAATGCAAACTAAGGTTTGGTATAAAAGTTGGCCATATCTTATATCTGCCCAACGCCTATGTACATTTCTTCTGGCAACTGTAGCTTGATGTTCTTTGAAAAAACATCCTCATCCTTCTCAGACAAATTTCCTCCCTATGCTCAGTCTTTGCTACTTTCTCCCACCCTCAGCACCAGAAGTGATCTTGTAAGGCCTAGCATTCAGAAAATTCCATTTTTCTTATGACAGTGATTGGATCAGTGATGGCAAAATCAGTAAGACATGATGCTAGAATGACTGTGGAATTATTAGAGAGAGAGAAAAAAGTTATTTTTTACTGTTAGTTTGTAAGCAGTTGGAATAAAAATAAAGTCTAGATCTGATGGAGACATATCTTGGAGGCAGAGGATAAGCCAATCTTGGAAAAATAGGCTCAAAAGGTGGAGAGAGATGGTCCAAATTCTATGATACTCTTTGAGTCTCTGAATGTGGATATCTAAGGAGCCTGCCCACCCGTAAACTTGTTTAGTTACAGAGGACAGTAGAGCAAAATGATTAAAAGAATGGTCTTTGAAATAAAACTACTTGAGTTCAAATGCCGGGTCTGTCATTCAGCTGTGCGAATGGAACTTTGTGCCTCAGGATTTCCACCTGCAAACCAGAGATAATAGTATGCCCTTCATGGAGTTGTGAGGATTAAATCAGTTAGTAAGTGTTAAGCATTTAACCACAGTGCCTGGTGTTAGCATCTGCTCCATACATGCTAGCTATTTTCTGTTGAGCAAACCCTAAATCCCCTTTGTTGATTAAGCAAGGTTGATTTGGCCTTTCTGTTCACTGCAAATATCAGGGTGCTAACTAATACACTTAACAAAAAGTGGTTCATCCAAATGTTTTGTTTCTTTCTAATCGAGGGAATTAACTGTGGAAACGAGTCCAAAGGCCATTCATCCACTGAGGGCCGAACCTTCTATGGCTCCCCATTTCCTATAGGACAAAGATCAAAATCCTTACCCTACCATTTAGAACCCTTAAACAACTACTCCCAATTCATGTTTCCTTCCTTGTTAGCAGGATGTAGCTTCATCCCTGAATTCAAGTTAAAATATTTCAGCAGTAACCTGGTCCCTGCATAACTGTGCCTTTGGACCCATTAAATAATCCTAGGGGCCAGAGTAAATCATCCATACTACCGCAGCCCACTCAAACTTTTCCTTGGTCGGTGTAGAATGCAAAACACCGATGCATCAAGTACTTAAGTCACTTAGAGAACTAGTAACAAAACAAAAACAGATTAAACGGCCACCGATAGATAAGGGCCAACGGCAGATCTCTCTCTATATATAATCTAATTACATTGAAGAGACTGTTTAAAAACTATGTTGGTCTTAAATATTTTAACTGAAACGTCTGACATATTTAAATGCCATCTTTCCTTTTTCTTCTTGCCTACACGCGCCTATATCAGGAAAATATGTTATTTCACCCAAAATGGCACTTTACGTTGAAAGCTTATACTGAGATACACAATTTTAGACCAAGAAGTAAACTCTGAGATGTTCTAGAGCACTTCCCAACATCTCTTCCAGAGGACACCAGTATTGTTCGATTTTAATAGATTATTTTTTGAATGGATCCTTTTGTAAAACGTTTTGATTAATGCTAACTATACAGCTTTCTTGCTCACAGGACATCCTAGAGCCTTTAACATATCAGCAAGCTTCTGTTAGTCTCTAGGCAAGGAGCATGGAATGGAGTTTATTTCTTTTTTTAAACTCACGATCATAGAACCAAATTTTCATGAAGCATCTCTAAGGGCATTTTATTGAGTAATGAGTTTGAGAAAATATTATTGTGAATCTAAGCTCCGTATTTTAAAAATGTAAAAAAAAAGAAAGAGAAATTGACAAACCAGCCCAAGGTTCAAAGCAGGGGAATGACAGATCTAGGTCTGGAATTAGGGTCTCTCGCTGTGAATCAAGCAGCCTTTTCATCACCCACACCTCAGTTCACATCGATCTTCTCCAACACAGACAACTAGATCCATACTAATACTAATATTACCTTACTTTTATAGAGTATCTGTCCTCCAAAATGCTCAAAGCACTTTCATATGTGTTGCCTCATTTATCTCACCTGAGTAGCTCAGAATGAGCTCCAAGTATGGTAAGGGAGGAGAACTGTCACTAGGTCTCCCTGTCTGGAGGACCTCACGCTCTTAATGGTAACAGCAATATTACAATCTCCCCACCTCCTTCTCTGGTCATCTTTACCATTATATTAATTATTTTTTTAAATACAGCTCAGGGTAACCTCAGTCTTTCAAGAGTTGATACAATGGCAGGGGATGATTAAAGAAAATTTGAGCATGTAAGTGCAGGTTTGTCTCAGTTCCTTTGGTGGGCATGAAGCTTTGTTCCTTTCCAGCTGCAGCAGCCCTGCTTTGATAAAGGGTCCTGAGATACATGCATCTTTGCCATGGATCAATCCACCCAAGCTGGGGCTTCTCTTTGAAGGTGTAATGGGATTGTAATGAGGCATCTCATTGCCTTAAATAATAAACACCCACTTGGACCAAATAGTACATTCATTCTCTGTAGTGGTTCCGATTTTTCTGGGGACAAGCTAAATTAATCACCCCACTCTACCCTCGGACCTCAGACGAGGCTGACTAATGGAACATGCTCATCTGGGAGAGTGTGGGAGGGGCCAGACAGCCAATTCAGGCTCTGACTAAAACTCTTCCTTCCAGATTGGCAAGATGCCACTGGGGACAGCTGTCAACAGTGATTGGCGTGATGGCTATGAACAAGCAATGCACAGTATGTGCTTCCCAACACTCCAGCCAAGGGGCCAAGTGGTTTCTTTGTTTTAAAATACCATTCTGAGGCTGCATAGGTCAATGGGACTTTTTCTCTGGATGCTCCTCAGAATATAAAAATTTGGGGGGTGGGTGCTGCTCCCTTTTAGTAATAGAATCTATTAATTTATTTAGAGAGTATTAAAGTGTAATACAAGAAATGCCAGTTTGGGAGTCAGGAGATTCAAGTTCTAGCCTCAAATCTGCAGCAAGAAGCATCTGGTTTGGCTGAAACTTATTCCACTCAAAAAGTATATTCCCAAGAGTAAGTAAGCATGAGATGAGTGGCTTGAAACTGCTGTTTCCTGATGTAGCCCCAATTCCCACATGCCTCTTGAACAGGAGCATCTCACTGCATTGAGTATGTTCTTGTTTTTAAAGGTGAAAGTCTTACAAGCCAACTACTTCATTTATTGGTCAAAGACAGCAACTTATTTCAGTGCTCAAGTGAAAAAAATCAAAACAACAAAAACAAAACAACCACCAGCTCTGTTGGACTTACCAAGGTAACATGATCATCTCCCTCATGGACCTCCCTAAAAGATTATCATGGGTAATTTTAACAACACTCAATTTTTCTTTTACATACTGACTTTACCCAATTCTCATCTAAGGCACAACTCCAATGTTGTGTTTGTCTTTTTGGAAAATGTTTTAAGCCAAATCAAGAGCAAGGAGCATTTAAACATATACAGGCATAGGCATATAGTTCTGGGCAATTACCACTGTCATTAATCTCTTAGCAGCTGAAAAAAATAACTACTAACATGGAAATAGTTCTTTGCAGTTAATAGTGTAATTTAATGTGTGTTATTATCTCTAATGGGCTGAGGTTTACAGCTCACTTTTCACTACGCTAGAGCTGAGGTTTACAGCTCACTTTTCACTACGCTAGAGTTAGGGGCAGAGAGATGGCCAAGGATGAGAATTCTGCCTGGAGAAACCACTGGCTCTCCTGGGAGAGGAGACCTGCAGAGCCCTTGTGCTATATCTATCACTGATTCCCTGGGCAGGTAGCTGATGTTGGTCCAAGATAGCAAACTACAAAGTCATGGATAAAAATACAAGACAAAGAGTCATGAAAACACAATTGAAAAAAAAGTTATTTATGTTCTTTGTTCAACCAAAGGTTTCAAAGCTGAGCTATATTTAAACCTACACAGTCCCCTTCTTACAGCCACATGCATCTCCCTTGTTCTATGATCAAGGCACACCTATCAGAGTGGCCATCATCAAAAAGTCTACAAATAACAAATGTTCGGGAGGATACAGAGAAAAGAGAACCCTCCTACACTGTTGTGGGAATGTAAATTGGTGCAGTCACTGTTGAAAACAGTATGGCATTTCCTCAAAAAACTAAAAATAGAACTACCATATGATCCAGCAATTCCACTGCTGAGTATATAGCCAAAGAAAACAAAAACACTAATTCAAAAAGATAAATGCACCTGAATGTTCATAGCAGTATTATTTACAATTGCCAAGATATGAAGGCGACCAAAGCGCCCATTAGCTGATGAATGGATAAAGAAGATGTGTGTGTGTGTGTGTGTGTGTGTGTATGTGTGTGAGTGAGATGGAATATTACTCAGCCATAAAAAAGAATGAAATCTTGCCTTTTGTGACAACATGGATGGACCTAGGGAGTATTATGCTTAGTGAAATAAGTCAGAAAGAGAAAGACAAATCCTCTACGTTATAGCTTATATGTGGAATCTAAAAAGTAAAACAGATGAATGTATATTTAAAAAACAGACTCACAGATATAGAGAACAAACTAGTAGTTACCTGTGGGCAAAGGGAAGGGTGGAGCAGCTAGATGGAGGTATGGGATTAAGAGATATAAACTACTATGTATAAAATAAATAAGCAACAAGGATATATTGCACAGCACAGGAAAATATAACCACTATTTTGTAATCTATAAAAATATTGACTCACTATGTTCTATACCTGAAGCTAATATAATACTGTAAATCAACTATACTTCAATAAAAAATTTAAAAATAAAAACACTCACATGTCAGTGGTTGTTGCTAGAAGAAAAAAAAAGGCACAATACATTAACAATTTCTGGCTACTTAAAATATATCACAGTGGCAGCAAGACCTCAAATCCACAGCTTTGAGCTCCCAAGTCAGTTTCACTTCCACTAGGTGGCGCTCCATATTAACGCAGTTCTTCAGTGTTTGTGGAGAGAGAGCCTGGGAATGTTAGAGGTTGGGAGTCTTTAACTTTTGTCTGCCTCTCTTTTTAAAGGCGTATGTCTTTGGGAAAGTCTAAAAAATTAGCTGTGTCTCCGAACCCTAAAGACAACCAGTCTCGTAAGTTCCACAGAAAGCAAATGTCGGATGCTACATAGCTGCATCACCTCTCCATGATTAATAACAACAAAATGGTATATATATATATATCATACCTGCTGCACTGATATACTGTGTATCCAAAGCATAGTTTCTGTCCTGCTAGAAAACCAATACATCCCACTTGAAAAGCAAAAGCAAATCAGTTATCAATTTACTCAGATGCTCCTACGGCAAGAATTCCAAAGAATTAGAGAGAGAAAAAGAGAGAAAGAGAGAGGTGGGGGAGGGAGGGATGGACCACTGAGAGAGAAGGGAGGATAAGGAGGTTGGCAAAAAAGAAAGTAAAGAAGTGAACCTGAGAAACAGAGATGGGGGATGAAAATAAATAAATAACTACAAGAGACTGAAAGGGTCCTTGGGAAAATGAGTAGATACTGAAATAGAGAAATTGATTCAGGCCATACCTTGGGCAAAGCATATTTGGGCAGCTTCATTTGGGCAAACGCATTCCTTCGGTAGGAAACGTAGTAGTGTGGCCGTCCTCCTGATGTCAGCTGGAGCATAAACATAAAGGGCGTAAGAAGAGCTGCTACTACGGCAGTTACAGGTCACAGAAGGACAGCCCGTGAATGGAAGGGGGTAGCTGCCAACACAACAGCGTAAGTGAGTATTGTGGGCCAGTGTAGAGAACTGGCATTCAGTTCAAAAACAACTTAGACAGTGTATGTGAGTTCAGAGGCCCAAAGTGAACCCACTGCACAAAAATACAATTCTTCAATTTGCCCTGCGGTGCAGAAGTCAGGAAACATTTTTAGCAATTTTTTTTTTTTTTTAATAATACAAGCCTTAGGGTATATTGGATCCGTGTCCCTCACCAGCCCAGCCATCTAGCCCCAAGACTCTGACCACACAAACAGGTCCCTGTGCCAGATCAAAAGGGAATGGTCCAGGTCACACAGTGGCAGAACGGGAGCCCCGATCTCGGCACTGAATTCCAGTTTTGTGCAGTCACACTGCTGGCTGTGAGCACGTCCCACACGCAGCAGTGCTGCTGATATGTTAGACGAAAATCCAAGCCAGGAGAGTGGTTCAAAATCATTCTCGATCTCAACCTCCCAGCAGAGAACGAATGGTGAGCTACCTCCCCCAGGTCTGCCCAGAATGTACAGCCCAAAGAAGCCCGTGAGTCGGAGGTGGGGTGAGAAGCGCTGTGGTCTCCAACTCAGCTGAGCACCACGAGGGGCAGGCTGTCAGCGGTGCACTGCCACTCTCTTTCCCCTTTGGAGCCACTCTTTTTTTCCCAGCTTTATTGAGCTATTATTGACATAGAGCACGTGCAAGTTTAAAGTGCACGATATGATGATTTGGTATGTATATATTGTGAAATGATTACCTCATATAAGGTTAGTTAACACCTCCATCCTTTTACTTAATTAAGATTTTGTGTCTATGTGTGTGATAAAATTTCAGATCTATTCTCTTAACAACTTTCAAGTATATAATACAGTATAGCCACCATGCTGTTTATTACTTATTCATCATATAGCTGGACATGTATCCCCTTTGACGGGCATCTCCCCATATCCCTAGCCCCCAGTCCCTGAAAACCACTTTTTACCTCTCAGTTGCTATGAATTCCTGTTGCTACTCTTAACCCCTGTAAACATCTGGACTTTGAAGTCATCTGGAGTTTGCATACTCAGAATGTCAACAAATGCTCTGGGTGAATTTTCACCAGACACGTAAAAATGTGACTAGAAAGTTATCATGTTCACCATGACGTGGCCAGACCACCTCTTAGACCTAGTGACGGGTTGTATGTTCATAGCGGCCTGGGTAGAAGATATATAAAACTCTAAATGCACAATTGATTTTCATTTGCGAGTCATGTATGTGGATTATAAACTGTTACTAGAAAACAGGAGAGGTCCCTGGAAGCAACACTGATAGAGAAATGATTTATACATAGAACCAATATGGGTAACCATTGCCCATTTTAATGTCACTTGATAATTTGAAGCTGAAGTTATCCGAGTGCTCGTTATTCATTTTCTTAGAGGAAAAGGAAGTGTGTGTGTGTGTGTGTGTGTGTGTGCGTGTGTGTAACTGTGAACTATTTTAAAAGTACATGGGCTGATAGTAAGGAATTTGAACATTTACTTCCCAATACATGGGATTAAATATTCTAAATTATGATTTCTTGTCCAAGTAAACATACTAGTATCTAGAATGTCTCAATCACAGTGAAATTGTATATTTATTTATAAACTATGTCTCAATCACAGTGAAATTGTATATTTATTTATAAACTATTTAGCAATTGCACCTTTGTCAATTTTAACATGGAAAGCAGTAAAGGAATTTTTAAACGTTTTGTCCAAACAAGCCTAAATGTGCCCTTAAATGTGAAAAGAGACAAAGCATTCTTGTTCCTTCTCTCTTCTAACCACTCCTGAACCCCCAGCTTCTCAAGTTGTTTCCCACTCTCGCGGAGGTGAGAAACCTGTCTGAATCCGTCTCATCTAAATTCTCTTGACCCTGATCACAGCCGTGCCTGTAAACAACAAAGGCTGATCACGCTCCATCGTCTCTGCCCCTCGCCACCTCCAGCCACCCCACAGCTTCCTGCTACTGCCTGTTTCTCTATTTTGAAGGTGGGTACTCAAGAGGGGCGTGTTGGCTGACTGCTCTCCTGATAGGAAGAAACTGACATATCTGCTCGGTCCTCTGGCTGACTGAAGGGAGGTGAGTCTTCTGAGCAATGCCTCCAGGACCCCACATTGACAAGTCCTCCAGACACCGCCCCAAGGAAGGAATTACTATTCTGTTAGTACAGAAGCTTCAAATTGGTAATGTTCCTTTTGTTAAAAAAATAATGCCTTGGTGGGGGGGGGCAGCGTAAGCTGGGACGAAGTGAGAGAGTAGCATGGACATATATACACCACCAAATGTAAACTAGAGAGCTAGTGGGAAGCAGCCGCATAGCACAGGGAGATCAGCTCGGTGCTTTGTGACCACCTAGAGGGGTGGGATAGGGAGGGTGGGAGGGAGACTCAAGAGGGAGGGGATATGGGGATGTACGTATATGTATAGCTGATTCACTTTGTTATACAGCAGAAACTAACACACCATTGTAAAGCAATTATACTCCAATAAAGATGTTAAAAATAATAATAATAATAATAATGCTTTTTTTTTCTTTCTTTATTGCTCTTCAGGGAGTGTAAGCAAGCAAAGGGGATGCATTAGGGACAGAAGCAGGGAAGGGAAATGTCTTTGACACAATCAATGGAAGTGGATCTTTCATACCTGAACAAACACATAATCATCCTGGACAATCAAAGAGTCTGGGTCAATGTAGCCTGGGAAAGGCTTGTTTCTGCTGGCCTCTGTGCAGTTCTGCATTCGGCAGGTTAGGTATTGTGAATCTGAAAAAAACGAGGGTGGGGTGATATACACACAGCATGTTAGAGTCAGAGTGGACATCTTCTACTTCTCTTGCTGTCCGCAAGCCTTTCAACAAACCCTCACATTCTCTATTAACTACATTACTGTTATTATTGTCGTTAAAAGTATTATCAGTATTACTTTACTCACTTGCTGTCAACACCACCATCACTATTTCCCAGCGCCTCCACCAACTCCTGTCATCCTAGAATATTAAATTCCTGTTAAGTAAATTTTTTCCTTCCAAACCCAAATGCAAATATTTTCAAAAGCTGGCAATAATACTTGTGCCTTCTTAGTTATTTTTTCTCATTTATAGGCTTCACCTCCACACTTCGACCTTTGATAAACTGGGAAACACACACATATGTGCAATCATCAATCACCTCACGCTAGAAGTGCTGTTGTTATAAACAATAAGATGCTATGTGAAGATAAAGGTTTTTCTTCTATTACTAATTGGAAATAAAACAGAATTGAGAGGAGATTCCCAACTCAAAAACTTTGCCCTCATTTTATAGGTGAGTAAACGAAGACCCTGCATCTCACCTGAGACTCTAGCAGGTGATAAACATATCAGTAATAACAACTCAATAGATTTGATCCCTGTTGCTGGAAGTATATCGTGTGAGGGAGACTGTCGCTGTTTTTCACCCGCAACTATTCTGCCCTATGAATCAGATGTCACTTAAAAGTCCCTTTGCCTCCTTGCATTTAGAATAAATTCAAACCCTCTACCATCACTGCTTCAACTGCCCCTCATGCTAGCCTCTTCTCTCCCTGTGATTCTTCTCATCTAAACTGCAATACGTTCAGGAATTTGGCCAAACTTTCTACCACTTACGAGGCTTTACATTTGTATTCCCTCTGACTCAACTGCTTCTCTCCAGGTTGTTCCCCAAAGAAGGTCTAGGTTTCAGCTAACTGTTACTTCTGAGGGTTTTCCATGATTACTTTCGGTAACACTCCATCCTGTTAATTCCCTTCATGGAATTTATCACAATCTAAAGTCAGCTTGCTCATGATTTATTTCTGCCCCTCTCCCTGTTAGAATATAAGCTCCACGAAGACAGAGACCTCTTTTGCCTTTGTTGTTCCCTCCTAGACCTCCCGATTCTAATACTGTTCCAGGCACATAGTACGTAATAAATAAATATTCCTTGGAACATACCACTTTACTGGAATGTATCTTTTTGAATGAAAAAGGAAGTTATTTTACCTTTTTTTGGTGCTTAATGAGTGGGTAAGTTTAATTTCAGGACATCAAAGATGTATGAAGAAATCCACTCTTCCAAATGAAGAAATCAGGACATGATTATTTACATGAAATGGGGGGTAGGAAAGCGTATGTTGAGTTGGATATAAGGATTCACTAATTGACTTCCCTGAAGGAAATTTCTAGCACTACTTTTACTGAAGAACTTGGGTAAACCTGTATTCTACAAGGAGTGCCACTAGGGGGCGGCATGCATATTTGCTCCAACTGACCAATGGCTGACGTAGCTCCTGATAAGCTCTAAGGAGAGGGAAGGAGAGCTTTATCCACAATCTTCCTTTATCCCGCTGCCATGTGTGGTGATGGGGATAGTTCTCAAGTATTTTAACCCATCTAGTCCTCCAAAGAGAAACTAAAGAAAAGCCTTTTTCTCTCCCTTCCCTATCTCCTTTCTTAGACATTCTTATAGCTTCATTTTAGGGCATAACTCATGACCTTTCTCCCTGAAGAGAATTTCTGGGACTCATCCCTTCCCAGAACAGTTCTCCCCATGGCACACAAAATCTGCACCTCACAATTTCACACTCCATCAGACCCTTTTACAGCTTTAGTTGACTTCTGTTTTTCAAAAGGCAACTCAGGGTCATAGAAATGGAGATTGGCATCTGTGAGACCTGGGCTTGAGTTCTGGTGTGGTCATAGCTGCATAATTCAAAGGAAATTACCTTCCTGAGTCTTGCTACCTTCATCTATTAAATGAGGATGCCAATGTCAACTATCTTGTAGTTTGGCTCTAAGAATTTACTGAAATAATATATATGCTAAATGCTTTGAAACTCAAAGTTGTACAAATGTCAGTTGTTACTATCAACTATAATGTTCCTATTTTCTCTTTTGCTTCTTTTCACAATGATTAGATCAGTTTGGGGCACACAGTTTGTCCTTAAGAAAACTGAATTTGAGTATTACATTTATATTTCACTATCAGGCACTATTGGTGACCTATCCAATGCTCACTCCTCCCTGCCTCTTTGCCAGAAAAGCCAGTACTGGACCTGATGGCTCATCTTTCTTCCACATGAATCAGAAGCTCTGATGTGCAGGGAATAATCCTCTTGAGTCTATGCCCACTCTACTTGCCATCATTTGCTGTAGGAAAAGCCATTTAAACCAGTTCTAGTAAATAAGAAGTGAAAGAGATCTTTTTAAAATTAATTAATTAATTAATTAATTATGGCTGTGTTGGGTCTTCGTTTCTGTGCGAGGGCTTTCTCCAGTTGTGGCAAGCAGGGGCCACTCTTCATCACTGTGCACGGGCCTCTCACTATCGCGGCCTCTCCTGTTGCGGAGCACAGGTTCCAGACGCGCAGGCTTAGTAATTGTGGCTCACGGGCCCAGCACAGGCTCCAGACGCGCAGGCTCAGTAATTGTGGCTCATGGGCCCAGCCGCTCCGCGGCATGTGGGATCCTCCCAGACCAGGGCCCGAACCCATGTTCCCTGCATTGGCAGGCAGACTCTCAACCACTGCGCCACCAGGGAAGCCCCTGAAAGAAATCTTTTAAGGGGCTACAGGGAGGCACAGCAGAAGACCTTCTTCTGCTACCACACAACACTGAGTCAACATCATGTGTGGGACTGCCCTAGCCTTCTTGTGCATGGTGGAGTCTTACAGTTAAGCTTACACAATGAGTATGATAAAGAGGTGGAAGGGACCTGTTCCATGATGACATCATTGAGACACTGATTATACTGAACCCAGGGTTGCCCTGTCTCTGTGCTTCTTGTTATGTAAGATAATGAATGAAAACAATTTGAATCAAAGGCTCAGGATTAGGAAGTCTCAGGCTTCAAATTACAAATACAACTTCCAATTAGAATTTCTCAGACTGTCACCTCATGAGGACTTCTTGAAGAATACACAGTGCTTGTTTTATCTATAATGGTGTCTAATAGTTTCTTTCTTAAGACCTCAACTTCCTCTTCAAAGCTCCCTGAGCAAGAATAAGATGGAAAATATAAAAATAAGCTTTTCACATTTATAACTCAACTATACAAAAATTATGAATCTGAGGGATCTGGGGAGAAATTAAAAGAACAGGGAAACTAATATTTGTTGAACATCTATGTGCCAAGTACTCTAAAGCATGTTCACACTTATTTGGTACATTTAATCTTCACAGTACTATAGAGTATAATTTATCAACTGACTTTGCAGATAAAGAAGCTCCAAGAGATTATAGAAATGGCAGTATGCGGTTTCAAACTGGGTTGGTTGGCCTCCAAGCCTGGTTTATGTATTTCCGCTATGTTGCATAGTGGAAATAAGGCAGCCAATTGGTTGGGGCCAATTTTTGTTAAGCATGTTTTTTGGCTTCCAAGTATAAATGGATAGACCTAGATTAAAAAAAAAAAAAAGCCTGCACGTTTGTATTTTTGTGCAGGGTCATTTGGCAATATGGATCAACATCTTTTCGGGTTCATTTCTGAGAATTCGACTTGAAGAAATAATTAATGATCTATGCCAAGATTTATCTACTTTGATATTCATCATAGTGTTGTTTATAATTTTAAAAAATAAGAGAAAACAAAGTGGCCAACTATTGAGGAACAACTAAATAGGCTGTGGCACATGCATAGTTTGCTATTAAAATCCTGCCTCTAGAGTATATATGAGGAATTACAGAAATGCTTAACGCATTTTATATCATAAAAATAGCTTACCAATAAATAATGTTGTATCAATGTTAATTTCTTAGATTTGAGGAAGAGAACATGGTTGTATAAGATGTTAACATTATGAGAAGCCGGGTAAAGCTGCACTATCTTGGTAACTTCTCTGTTTATCTAAAATTATTCCAAAATAAAAGTTTTTTAAAAGTAGGTTACCAAAATATGTGCATATGGACACGATTTTGTGCAAGTGGTATATATAGATGTCTACATATGTATGTTTACATGGGGAAAATGAATAAAAGTTATATATGTGATGTCAACACTTGCGTAGAGGCAGTGATGTGAGAGAGGCAGACAGCCAGTGTCAAATCTTTGGTCAGCACCTCTCGGCCGGGGAAAGGGGCCAGGGGTCATGGTGGGCTTGTGGGATCCTGCTGGCAAGAATTAGAGAACTATCTCTAATTCCTTTGCTTGTTCAATCTCTCTCTACTCCCCGTGCCACATACTGAGGCAGAGCTGTGCAATGAGCTGTTCTTGAGCTGAGAATTATAAAATGTACAACAGAGAGACCCAAGAAAAGCCCCAGGAAGAGGTCTTGAAACCATGTCTTTCTTGGAGAGGTTCAAAGTGAAATTTGCAAGCTGAAGGGGAACTGATCAATTCCCAAGGGCCTGCCTGTGGTAAACTGCTCCTGGTTTCTTCTCCTTCCCCTCCTAATGGAAACAGAAAGAAACTGGCTGCACTTCATATTGAGGGACCAATCAGTCTTATTCCCCTTGGGGCTTGCTGTAACGACATTAAGCATGATGAACTCTTCCCATATTCAATTCTGGTGAGTGTATGATGCAATTTCATAGGGAGTATCTCGTAATTTGGCATTAATTAACATCAATTAATGTAGGCAACTGCTAGACTTTAGAATTAATTTCATTACTTTTCCCACACAGATGTTTTCCTTGCCACAGGTAATTAGGACACTATGCTGCTGTTTTTAAGCATCTCCCTCTCTGCAACAGCTGCTGCTTGGAATAATGCAATTCCCATGCCCCCTGCGCTGCTCTAAGAAAGGGAAGCTGCTTTTTAAAGGCCAGGCTTGGAGCAGGGGAACAAGGGTTTAAATGCAGGCTTAGTTTGGTAAACCTAAGCAAATCACTTTACTTCTCAAATCTGTAAAATGGGAATAAACAGGAGCCATCCTGCCAGCGGTTATGAGGACTTAAAACCTCGGTCGGGAAACGTGTTCAGTCCTGTGTCTGGCTGGACTGTGCTCACGTAGTGGGAGCTGTGGCTGTGATAGAAGCACCCCCTCTTTCATCACCAGTACTGCTCACTGTGTCTCAAGGGAACCAACTGGGAAGCACTACAGACATTTCTACCTGAGACAATAAGCTTCCTCTATATTCATGCTTTGGTTTGGGTTAATATCTTTAAGTAATTTTTTAAAACACCATGAAAAGTATTCTCCCGGTGTAATTAATAGATAATAAATATTCTATGTGGGCAGTGTGAGGTAGTGGTTGGGGCAGAACTGGAAACTAACTAGGGCTGTGAGATGACACAGAAGTCACCTTGGTGCCCAGCACACAGGGCAGCCCGCCTGCAGCCTGATTGTTGTGCAGGGAGGGTCTCCCTCCCGTTGGAGTGAAGGGCTAGGTCCGAGCTCTTTCTCTCTTGTGTTATGTGACTCTGAGAAGGTCATTTACCAGACTAGGCTTCAGACGTTTTCTCTATAAAATGCGGGTTATTCGAATTTTAGGATCAAAGGAGGATGTTAACATCAGACTACTGACTTTAAGATCCGAAGGTCTTTACCATCCTTTACCCACTGAAACCTCTTCCCTTCTCACTCTCACCCAAGTGAACAAAGCTCTGTGATGTTGCTGGGAAGTCTGCGTCTCTGGGGCTTCCGCTCTTTTTAAACAGCACGTGCATTCCTGGCTGACACCCTGTGTTCATTCAGAGAGCTCCCCTGGTTTGAACTGCCTTTTCCTTTCCTGTGATCCTATCCAAATACTTCCTGGGCCCTTCTGTGGAGTTTTTCCTGAGGCTTGGGCAGACCTCTCCCTTCCCACAATGGCTCCATTGATAGCGACAGCAGCATTAACCTCCAAAATAACCAGAGCAACTTCTCTGAGTTAGGAACTGTGCTAAATGGATCACATGCTTTTTCTCTTTTAAACTTTGGAGAAAATCCAGAATAAGGTACTTTTTACAGGTAAAGAACTCCAGACTTAGGGATGATACTTTAACATTGTAAAAGTTTAATTTTAAATAAAACCATAAACTAGGCTGGCAAGCATGAACACTTTAAAGCTCTCTCCCATCCCCCATTAATTTTCAACTTTAAAGCAGAACAGTTTCTAAAGCCCATAATCTGTATATAAATTTTTATCTTGTGCTTTCTACTGTCCTATTATTTGGTTTGGAACATTCCTATTACATATTTGCACACAACACACCCTCACACACGTGTGTGTACACATGTATCAACAAGCTTGTGCTCATAGAAACTTCATTCCCATCAGGGGTCTAGAGCACTCTGTGGCATGTACCAGTTAGAAACTGAGATCTTCAAAAGTGAGACTCCAGCCTTGACCCCTGAAAGACTATATTGAGGATAAGAAGTTTCTGTGAAAATTATAAACTTAGATCAAATGTCCTCCTTTGGCATGATAAGCTTGTGGCATTGCTTTCTTCTAGGCAATCTCTTGATTTTGGCCCAGTATAACTTTCTAAGTGTTGTCTTGTATTGTTAGCCTTTGGACATTCAGGAGGCCATGATTACTACAGGGCAAGTTCTGGAATTACACATTTTTTGCCAAGCATGGGGCTCGGAATTGGGGACATGAGAGAGAGAACAGGAGGGCAAAATAATTTAGTAGAAATACAGAAAGTCCTTCACCAAGGATGATGCAGTGGGATGAGTGTATCCTAGCAGGAGGGCAGGTGCAGGTTCTGTGGGTCCCCAGGTGAGGGGCATCTGACCTTCAAACCTCTCCACGGATGGTTTACGCTGTGTCAGGACTTCTCCTGCGACTCTGCATTTATTTTACTTTGCATCACACAGAGTTGCAGACCTGTTGTGCCCTCATGGCCTATAGAACACCTGAATATAGAGACTACTTTACTATTGACTCTAACTCACAGAGGGACAGTTACCTGTGCAGGGGTGAGGGTGGGGACACCCAGGGGAGGCTGTGTGGAAGAGCTGAGAAAAGCCTGGAAAGCTGCTTGGAGCAGTGACAAGGGGGAGACATCATTCCAGAAAGCAGGAGCACTGGGCCAGAGCACGGGGGCATGAGAGAGAATGGGAGACAGGCTTGGGGAATGTCCGTCATCTCTTTTGTGAGAAAGTCACACTAGAACTCCAGTTTATGCCAAGAAAAGACACGAAGTTATCTGCAAGGTCACACCCAGCCATGAAAAACCGAGAAGCATGTTTGTTCTAGTAACTTTCCAAATTGAGTTTACAAAGAAAGGAGTGGGAGACGGAGAGACAGAGACAGGGAAAAGGACAAATAGTAGGAAAGAAAGAAAATAGGAATCAAGTGGAAAGGAGGGCGGGAGGGAAGGAAGGGAGGAAGAAATGAAAGCAGTTTTGTGCATGGGGGAGAAAATACACAGCCTGTATTCTCCAGGGCTTTTTGTGGGAGAGGGATGTACACTATTTACTTAGATGTGTTCATGTGTTATATGATGAATGCCAGGACAGAGGGTCAGTTCCAGGGACAGCCTCTGAGACACGTAGATATATCCAAACCACTATTTTTTCACTTACTAACTTTCTATTTTCATCACACTCGATACTGAATATCATACTTGGAACATGATAAATATTCAATAAAGATCAAGAAGACACAATCCTTGCCTTCCATAGTGAAATAAACAGAAGGAGATGACACGTTTGTCTGTCTTCTCTATATTCCAGCTACACCTCAGCCACGCCAAACATGCCCATACTCTGTATCCTTCACACGCGATGTTCCATCTGTCTGCAATGCTCTTCCACCCAGCAGACCCAGCTCTCTCCCTTACTTCCATAAGGACTTGGCTGAAAAACCAAATGCCACCTTATCAGAGATTCTTTGACAGCGGGGCCCCTGCCCCACCCCGTCACTTTTAATCTAGACTCTGCTTTGTTTTGCTTCCTAGAACATACCATCACCTGGCACTATGCATCTGTTTATAACCTGTCTCCCCTAACCAGAAGGTTAAGCTCTATGAGAGGAGGGCCTTTGCAACATCCCTTACTATCCTTCGTTCATGCCTAGAAGGGCAGCTGGCCTAGCACAGATGTCCAACAATACTTTTCAAATGAATGGATAATAAATAGGTCTGCAATGAACCAGACCTGGCTTCAAATTGTAGCCTGCGGCAATAGCAAAAATATTTAGCCACTGTAAGCCTCATTTTCCTCATAATTAAAGTGAGGAAAATAATCATAGGTCCTACCTCCAAGAGTTGTTGTAAGCAGTGCAGCAGCACCAGCCAAATAATAGGAATATAATGCACGATCCTAGCATGCGTGTTGCTTGAGAACACACGGGGCAACGGAGGGGGAGGTATGAGTAAGTGGCAAGATCTTTACTACGCTACCTTTTGTTCTTGTTTTAAAGCAGGAGTCAGAAACATGAGGAATTTTTCAAACCCTTAGAAATTGCCGCATATGCATGTTATATGGACTACTGCTGCTGAGTCCTGGGGGAGCCTGGAGACCCAGGAGAAACCCGGTCCTTTGTCCTAGAGTTAAGATCTGAACATCTAACAAAGTCATGGTGAAGGTGAAAAGAGATGAGACATGTCAAGGAAGGACTTTAGCAGGCAGCAACCTAAGTGCCCATTCACTAGCACAGGAATGAATAACATAGGCAGAATCGTCACACAGTGTAGAACGATACAGCAGTGAAAAAGACTGCACTGGAGCTCCACTCAGGACCATGGACAGAGCGCCACGCAAAGTACTGGGCAACAAGGCCGAAGGGTACCCAAAGTATGATACCATTTCTATGAAGTTCAAAATATACAAATCAGGGGCTTCCCTGCGCAGGGGCTTCCCTGGTGGCGCAGTGGTTGAGAATCCGCCTGCCGATGCAGGGGACACGGGTTCGTGCCCCGGTCCGGGAAGATCCCACATGCCGTGGAGCGGCTGGGCCCGTGAGCCATGGCCGCTGAGCCTGCGCTCCGCAACGGGAGAGGCCACAACAGTGAGAGGCCCGCATACCGA
>NC_041233.1:62054131-62071478 GCF_002837175.3 Physeter macrocephalus
AAAAAAAAAATATATATATATATATATATATATATATATGCAAATCAATATTTTATACTGTTTAGGGATACAGACACAAACAATAGAAGGTAATGGTATGAATAGGAATGACTGACACCCATTTCAGAAGACTGGTTAGTGGGGGTAATCGGAAGATGCAATTTGGGAAGAGGTACTGTGGGCTTCAACTGTTTTCAACAATGTAATTCAGAGGTTGACACAAACTCTGGTCCATCCAAACCCAGCCTGTCATCTGTTTCTGTGTGACCCATGAACTATGAATGGCTTTCACATTTTTAAATGGTTGAAAAAAATCCTAAGAAGGGTAACATTTCACAACCTGTGAAAATTATGTGAAATTCAAACTTCAGGGTCCATTAGTAAAGTTTTCTCAGAACACACACACACGAAAGATCTGGAGATGACAAATTTCTCTCGTGCACCTCTGTGTTCTCCCCCTCGGGATGGGAGGTAAGGACACAGACCTCCTCACAGATGCGTGAGCACACAGGAGGCAGGGGAAGTAGTAGCACATAATGGATACAAAGGACCTAATTTGAAAGCTGCCCAGCTGAGCCTGTTACTGCACTGTCACTGTCGGGTTTTTCATTGCTGTGTGGGGAGGCTCCTGTTATCTTATCTTATGCCTTTCTGGTTGGTTTTCAGGGTCGTCTTTAGGCTGCTAAATCAGAGAGGTCAAATTGAAATCAATAGTCTTTGAAATTAAGAGACTTTTGCAATATGAAAAATGGGGTCAGAAGGACACTGCTAGAAAGACAACGTGGTAGTGGTGCCAAAGCCTGGGAGCTCAAGGTAAAGTAGAGCTTGCGCCCAAACTGCTGGCTGGAGACTCCTGACTTTCACTCTCTCTCCCATGCTTCTGTGATTTTCTTTCCAGCATTACTTGCACAGCAAGGTTTCTTTTTACCTGATACTTTAACACCAGGAAGGACTAAGGGCACCCTCTCTGCTGCCCAGCCCACTGTTGTCAGTGTCAGGTAAAATTCACAGGTCCTGACCCCGTGGCATTTTCCACTGTGGCCAACTCCATTCCTCCAGGAGTTCCCCCTTCACTCCAGGCCTTGGCAGCCCAAGGACTACTTATTGGGCTGGCCACTTGCAAGCAGCCGGCATCCCAGGCTTTATCTGTTGCCTATAAAGCTCAAGGAAAAACCTGGCAACCGTTCTGCACTGGTCTGAATGTCCTCTCCAGGTATGAAAGGAGGACACTGTGCGCACGGTACCAAGAACAACTGGAGACGTCTGGTTAGAAATCGGTGGGGGAGTAGAGGACGCTCAAAACCCCATCAAGCAATAAGGTCAAAGGGAATTCAGAGGATGCTCTGAAGTCCCTTCAGGTGCCTCCTAAATGTATCTAGAACGTTGGATTACATTTCTAGGATCACTCTCTATTCTCACTTGCAGGTTACTCAACATGGGAGGATCCCTTTCTAAGCCAGAAGAAACACCTCTGGAGTATATCCTTAAGAACTGGAAACTTAAATTTTACTGTAAGAGTGCCTGGCCTTTATATAAATTGGGGGATGGAAAATGGCCTGAAAATGGGTATCTTGCAATTGGATCTTTATTGCCACAGGATGGGAAAATGGACTAAGGTTCCCTATGTTCAAGTTTTCATGGCCTTTTATCATAATCCTGCTCTATGTGGCTCCATGATCAAAAGCCTGAGGAAACAGAAAATCTCTCCTAACATTCTAAATGAGCCCCTTCTAACTTCTCCCAGCTCTCATGGGGGAACCAAGCTTCCCCCACTCTTGCAAGTTTCCTTACTCCTCCAGATTCTTCTGATCAAACTAAGACCCCACCTCCCCAGAGAAACAGTCCCTGCTTGGACAACATTTTATCAGCCAGTCTGACCCTGTTATTAGGGCCAGTTTTAGCACTATTTGGTCACATTTTAGCTATGAAACTATGACTACAGAAAGGAAAGATGATTTCTCTTTTTGACAATATGGCCACAATATTCTTTAGACTCTGGAGAAAATTGGTTAAAATAAAGCTTTTTTCGAAATTGTAAAACCGGTTCTTTTTGCATGTGCAATTAGAGAAATCTAGCTTGTTAAAATACTTTTTGGTTTATTTTCAAAATTCTGACCCTGAGAGAATAAAAATATGCCTAGGAGAAAGCTTGAGGTTAACTCTTATCGTGTCCTTGGGAAACAAACACAGCCCACTTTGCCTGAGACTTCGGCCTTGGGTTGATTAGTGAAACTTCAAGTCAAAAAAGAAAAATAAAAAGAGGCAAAGAGACAATTTAAGCCTCAAGCGGGAAACTACGAGATCTCTGGATATATGTATGTCTCAGTATGTGTCTTTGTCTTTGCATAATATTGCTGAGGTTAATTTGTAAATGAGCTCTATTTAACTGGCTTAAAAAAGAAAAGTAAGTGCTCACAAATCAAACAATTCTAAATACAAGACAGAAACTAAAGATGTTTGGGTTTATGTGACACACGCCTTGTACCACATTGAGAAAAAAAAATGTGCTTTGGAAAAATACATGTTTTTAGAGGTTATGGAATGTGATCTTGAGTTTGCTAATCAGAAAACGCCAGTATGACAAACAGTTCACACCTGGTTTCTTCTTGGTTTTCACTAGAGGTTAAGGTTTTTTAAGGGTTAAAAATTATAATATGTAATCAAAGCTACCGAAGTGACAAGAGAAGCATTTCAGTGTGTAAAGAAAGTAGGATATATGTTGTTGGCCAGAGAAGATATAAAGACTGGAGATATTTTTGTTGGGGAAAATGATGATAATAAATTTGTCCTACAGTTAGTTGTTTATAGATGAAAAAAAAATGGGTAAGTTATTGATAATATGGATCCAGAAAGTGATAAAAGTTTTGTGGAAAAGGAACTATGAAAAAAAATTTGGTACGCTAAGACTGATTAAGACTAAATTGAAATTAATTAGGTAAATAAATTTTGCTATTAACAGTAAGCTGGTACCAGACTGAAATTTGGTTCTGTCTCTATATTAAGAGAAATGCTTCTTTTGATAACAGACTGTGTGAATTTCTTTGCCTTTAAGTGATTTATATTTGCTTTTGAAATCTTTTGTTACTTTGGTTAAGTAAATAAGTATTATTTCACAATGATCTGTGAAGATTATGGCACATGTAGATAAAGTTCATTCTGCTTCTACGAGATTAACCCCCCATTGTCAGACTTTTGCCACCTTGATGCACTTGTAGCATGGCAACGGTGTACTCCTAAATCAGGGAATTTAAAATGGGTCAACAATAGCTGTAGATTAAACAGTCAGCCCTATGGGAAGACATATGTGCTCTTCCCAGACGAGGGCTCGAACCCATGTCCCCTGCATTGGCAGGCAGATTCTTAACCACTGCACCACCAGGGAAGCCCTTGGCTGTGTTTAATAAAAATGGGGGTAATTTTAAAAAATTATGTTTCACTAAATATTATCCTAGTTTCATTAGTTAAGTTCTGTGTTTACTAAGACTCACTTCCCAGATAGGTCCTTGCTGTTATGTTATACTGTTACAAGTTCTAATTGAGTTATTAAAGGGACACTCTAAGTTTGTTTCTGAAGCCTAACTTTGTAATCAATCTTTGGATAAAGATCAGATGCTCCATGATCTACAACCAGGAGATTAATACCAGGCTATAATCATTCAAGTTTAAAGAAACAATTAGACCATGCTAAGGATAAGGAGCCTGGTAACATTAGGAAATTGGGCTAAATGCCTTATGGACAATGCCAATGTATACAATTTCCCTTAAAGATAAGGACTGGTAAAAAATAGACTAAGCCAGACAAGCTGGGGATGCACTAGGCTGTACCTAATGAAAATTTCTTAAATTCTTACTTAGGACCTTACTAACACTGCTAGCTACATTATTTCTATTTTTGCCTGTTTTACAAAATTGTTGTTTCTTACATTACCAAATGTGTGACTGAGCCTCTGATAAAATGATGGTATATAGTCCCATATGAGATCAATGATTATAAAAGTGAAACTGTAAATACAGGAAGAAGCAACAAGAGGGAACATTTTCCTAGATCATAAGAGACTAGTAAAGCAGGCGGTCCAAAGACTTTTGGCTACTCACAAGGCCTAGTCCAGTAATGGTACACTGAGCATTCCTAGCGCTGTGGGAGAAAATAGTCATAAAATGCCCCCCAACCATGGTCAAATTTATGACCACGAAGGGGCCCTGCCGACGGGAAACTGGCACTTGCTGTCTGCCTCTACAAATATTAAATCTGGAGCTGCTGCAGCTGCTGACCTTCAATACCCCCTGAAAAGGAGCTCAGGGTGGAGATCAGGCATGAGGCATTGTGTGCTCTGGGAAAAAAACTGACAAAACAGGCCTTCAGATAGTTAGATATTTTCAGGTAAGGACTTTTATGAGCCCAAATTCTCACCTTCCTCATACCTAGAAAAACACTACAATCATCAACAGTGACAACTGCTTTGGTTTACGTGTTAATACCACATCAAAGGCTAAAACCTACTTGGATAAAACTAGACAACTGGCTACTTGACTACAGGTCTCCTCAAAGTGCCAGGTCTAGACTGGGATTCAGGCTTATATTCCTGAAAAAAAAAAAAAAAAAGATCTACTTTGTCTATTAATGTTCAGGTTGTCACTCCTTCAACTACTTCTGAATCTGTTATACCTACATCAATAACACTAGGCTAATAAAAAGAGACATCAAAAAATATATATGACCACCCCAAATGGCTCCATTCCTTTGGACAGGGTAACCCAAGCTCTGACTCTATCTGGACCAGGATCAAAAATTGTTACCAAATATAACTTGGTTCTTACTCCTGCTTTGGACACTCCTTACAAAAATTCTTTTACTGATATTTACAATGTTCGCAAACTTGTTAAGTTTGTCTCTTTCAGATTGCAACAGCTTCACATCAGGATAATGGTGATGCAGAGATTTCAGCCACTCCTCAGAACAGATCCTGCCAGAATAACAGCATAAGTCACCCTGGGGCCCCTTAATGAGACAGGGCGAGAGCTCCATGACCCCAACCAGATATGGTCTGTGAGTCCCTTCCCAGCCTGAAGAAGCGACAGAAGACAGACCATCGTCCCTCATGCTCCCAGTAAAGATTTCTTGGGGTTCATGTCTCTCAGGGGGAATTTGAGGTAGGAGATAGATGGGCCCCTGTGCTGGACAGCTGGTGTTTGTCAAGTGGAGTAAAACTGAAGCTTTGTTCTCACCCAGACACTCCAAGGACAAAGCTAGTGGCAGAAGCTGAGCTCTGCTGAAGTAAAGAGATAAGATGACCACTCCTAAGGTCAAGGAAAACTTCCCTATCTGCCCATGTGCAGGAAGGCTCCTTGGGGGTCAAAAAGGGAGGGGGCATCACCCCATAATGTGTGTGGACATGCACCCACAGGCCTCTGTGGTGGGATCCATCTTAGCAAATAGTTGCACATGCATGTTGGGGAGCGTCCTAGGACCAGTCAGGTGTGAAAACAGAAACAAGATAATTGGCCAAAGGTAAACAAAGACCCAGAAGGACTGTCCTAATAAGTGACTTAAATCACCTCTTTACTGTGCTCCTCATTCAGGATGCCCACACCCTTCTCTGGCTGTGCATCTCTGCCTAGCTTCTGTCTTAACAAACTGTTTCTCTGTGTGCTCTCGCACTTGTTGTGCTATGTCTCTAATAATAAACTTTGTACATGTTTTTACAGTTTTTGCCTCTGTGAGAAATGCATTTTTCACTGGGGGCAAGAGCCAGGGGGTGTGGTGGTTAGGATTCCTGGTTTTCATCCAAGCTACCCAGGTTCAATTCCTGGGCAGGGAATTAAGATCTTGCTTCAAATCACCACTCACTGCTGCCTCTCCAAGATCAGTAGGTGCCACTGGACTCTCTAAGTCTGGAAGCTTGATTTAGGGATAGGAGAGGAGAGGTGAGAAGGCATTTGGTAAATGTGTTGGGAAGTGAAGAAACCAAGCAGGACCCTGTGGGGCTCCTGGACACAAAAGCCTTTCTGTGGCCCCATTTCTTGATTACAGGAAATAGGCTTCATTCAGCCTCCAAGGCCTTCCCAAGGCCTTCCCTGCGTTCCAACAGGCAGGTTCAAATGGTTGCTAATTAGGGAAGGGAGGGGATGCAGAGACAAGGAAGGACCAGTCAAGAAACAATAGTGCAGCCTTGGGGCAGGGTCCTGGTTTCCCCCTCAGGGGATATACATAACAGTATCTTTGAGCTGTTCTGCAGATACTGAAATCCCCACCAGGTGGGAGAAGTTAATGGTATGCTGCCCACAAGCATGTAGACCCCAGACCTGCTGGAACCAGAAGGTTGATGATGCTAATTCCCACTTACCTTCCCACCAACCAATCAGAAGAATGTCCATGAGCTGATCACACCCTCTTTGAACCATTGCTATACAACTCCTCACTACCCCCTCCAGGTCGGGACACACAGTTCTGAGGGCATTAGCCTGCTGTGGCCCCTTTTGCCTGGCAAAGCAATAAAACTATTCTTTTCTACCTCACCCAAAACTCTGTCTCCAAGATTTAATTCGGTGTTGGGGTACAGAGGCCAGATTCGGCTTCAGTGGTGGGGAGCTATCAGAATCTGAAACTGACCAGAAGTGGAAACTTCTAACCTCTTCCCGGGCTCCACCCTAGAAATGGTTACTATGTTAACTGATTGAAAAAGAAGGTAAAAGAAGGCTATGAAACATGGGGTCTAATAATGCCAATTGGTGTACTAGAGCTGGAGTGGCAAGTTTGATATTTTTTAGATTTGCATAAAAATGCAAATAAGGCATAACATTCTTCTCTAGAACGTTAAAGAGATTTGATAGCTTTTGAAGGGTCATTGAAGAGGAAATACAAATAACCAAGAAAAATAAATACAAATTCTTAACCTCACTCCTAAGTAAATAAATACAAATTAAAACAATAAGGATATGCCACATTTTTGCTCATCAGACAGGCTATGTTTAAAAAAATTTTCATAACAACCTGGACTATTGAGGGTACGTAAACATAGGCATTCTCATATTTAGAGAGTATGCAATGATGCATCTATTTCAGAGGGAAATGTGACAATGCCTATAAAAATTAAAAATGTACACACTCTTGGATTTCCCAGGGAAATCCCAGGGATTTCCTGTCAGAAATTTTTCTTTGAGCGGTGCTTGCTCCCTAAACACGTCTGAATGCTTACTAACCAAATAAGTAATATGTGCCTACATGTATGTATCAACACTCTTTGAAATAGCCAAACATCTATATATCTATTAATGAGATGGTGATTAACAAAATTATAGTTGGCTGTATAATGGGGTTCCTATGTAGTGATTAGCCATGAAGTGGCTAAATTTATATATACTGATAAAGACAGATTTTTAACTTGCTATTGCATTCACCCATACTGAATCTGGCATAACAGTTTTACAACATGAACATTTGTGAGTGTGTATGTATGTGTACACACATACGTATTTATCTGTAGAAGCCTAAACAATTTCTGGAATAATATAGAAGACATTTTTTTAAAAATACCAACTTTGGGGACTTCCCTGGTGGTCCAGGGGGTAAGACGCCATGCTCCCAATGCAGGGGGCCTGGGTTCGATCCCTGGTCAGGGAACTAGATCCCGCATGCGTGCCACAACTAAGAGTCCGCATGCTGCAAGTAAAGATCCCGCATGCCGCAACTAAGACCTGGCGCAGCCAAAATAAATAAATAAATAAATATTTTTTAAAAAATAAATAAAATTACCAACTTTGGGGAATGAGAATGAAGGTCAGGAAGTGGATCTACTTTTCCCTTGATACACTGGAATACTACTTATCTTTTTATTGTCATCGTTGCTACTTCTGTTGGTATAAAAGTAATTAATGCTTATAGTGTAAACTCAAACCATTTCATTGCTAATATACTGGGGACTGATGAGAACTGAGGTCTCTATCACCTTCCCGCAGTAACTCAGCAGTGTTTGCCTTATCCAGATGTTGATATGCATGCCGTTCAATAAGGAAATTCGATTGGAGGGGTGGAAAGTGAAAAGCCGAAATGAGATGTCCAGTTCTTACCCACAACAAGAATTAGTGAGATGGTGGCTATACAACGTTGTGATTTTCCTTTGATTTTTATCTCAGCTTATAAAATGCTGGTTTGAGTTTCGTTTCACAAAGAGTTTGGGGGCAGTCTTTTTCATAGCTGGTTAAAGGGCCAAGGTTGTTTTTCCCCAATGAAAGAGACTAGTCCTGTGGCAAGTTGTTACAAGGTTAGTTACTCAAGCAAATAGACATGGAGTCCAGTAATTGTCCCCTGTCCGTGCTGGCACGGATCACTACAAGTAGAGAAAAAAATTCAGTCACTGTCCAGGTCTCTCATTTCAGAAGTAAAAGGGAGAAGCAATAAAAGCTCAAACTTGGTACTGCAGGTTCTCTTACAAGATGATGTATATAGATGAGCATAAATATAAAACTATAGACCCAAGTGTAATTACCATGCAAAGAATTCTGATAAAATTTATATTCTTTTCCTCTAAATCACATACACATACTGGCATACAATTTCAGGGATTCATGAGTTTATCATGCTCATCCATTAGCCCCTAAGGGACTCTACACACCCTATGGTTAAAGGCCCTTCTGTAAGAAGACGTGCCCAATGGTGACACACACAGATATTTATTAAGTCAACAGACATGAATGTGCCAGGCTCTGAGCTATGTTTTGTACATAGAACCAAGATTAAATAAGATACAGCTTTTCACAAAGATTTCAATCCAAGAGTTGGGTCAACATTTTCTCTCTAACTACATAGATTACATACACACACACACACACACAGACAGACACACACACACACAGACACACACACACACACCTGTACCTGTATTAGGTAAATCAATAGAATGTAGGTTTCCTTTTTACTATTATAATGTACTGGGTAGCAGTTTTAATGTATTAGGTGCATACAATGCGTGTGCACATTCACACATACACACACACACGGGGTATTTAAACAGTAAAATCTTTGTTTCCTGGATGAGGACCTGTCAATTTGTCCTCGGTTGAACACGGGCCAATAACAAATGCCACGTCCAATAAACAGGTTAAAAATATTCCAATAATACTTCTTGTGACTGATTGTAATTGAGGTTGCTCTCTTCAGCTTGCTTCCCAAGGCAGAGAGGTAGTACAAGAAAGAATAACATCCTTGTCATGGTTGCTAACTAGAAAACATCCAGATTTCAGAGCACAGTTGGCAAGAAATGATTGTGTAGGTCATAGACCTTCATAGAGCAAAAGCTTTCCAGAGCTCACCTCCCCTCAAATATGGGGACTTCAGTTGAAACAGAAATTAATTATAAAATGTAATCTAAGGAGATTTGAAATGACACTAAAACTAAACTTCGAATAACAAGCCCACAGAAGCATTTGCCATCCACACCATGGCGATAAGCAAAATAAGCAAGGAGGGATTTTTTTCTGTGTCACGTGTCTCAGTGCATTATCTACAAAATTCCTAAACCCATTAAAATCAGAAAAAAATTACTTGTTACAAAGTAAAAAAAAAAATCATATTATTTTGGCATACACCCTACCAGATGTATGACCTAGAATATAAACAATGGGTTTCATATACTAAACAGTAATGAAAGGATGGAGAAAAAAGAGGGATCCCAATTCTGGAATGGGGAGAGAGGTAACATAGAGATACTGGAATTCTTGGAGCAAATGACCAGCCTGGAGTCTGATTTTGATAAATACACTCTCAGTTATATTTGCTAATGGCTTGCTACTCTGATCTCTCCGTGTTCTTTCTTTCCTTCCTCCTCCTCTGTTTCTTTGACCTGAAGCCATGTTTACTGACTCTCTTGGAGAGAGACAGACAGACAGACAGACACACAGAGGGAATATGATACTGAGAAAATCGCATTGTTTTTTATATTTAGTCAGGTCAGGAGTTATGCTTAGATCCTTCATTTCAATTGGTAGTGTTTTTTTTTTTATGTTTTGTTTTGACAGGGATAACTTTTCAAATTAAATCCCTTTATTGAATTTTCACTCTTGGATAGTTTCTGAAGATGCTGTCTTTGCAGAAAAGTAAAATAGAATAAATAAAATTAGAACTGATATATTTCATGCCTTGTGAAAGCTGAGCCTGAGATGACAGTTTGGCATTATCAACCTCCGTGCCTGCAGGGTGCACAGGAATAATGTTGGGTGAGAGAAAACGTGCCGATCAGGGAAAGCGACAGCCTTGTTGTTTTCAGAATATGGTGTAATGTGCATTAAATGCCACAAGCCAGAAAGCAGCATTATCCCCCAAAGCTTGAAAATAAAAGCAACCTGGGATGCTACCAATTCCATCCAGAGCTTTCTAAACAAGGGGTGTAGTCATGGGAGACAGACCCTAAAGCTCTTTCATTAGGCTTTCGCTGTGGGACTTTGTTACTATAAGTGTGTTCCACAGACCAGAGGCATCAGCTTCACCTGCAGACTCTTGGGCCCTTCCTGAATCAGAATCCACATTTTAACAAGATCCCTGGGTGGGTCGTATGCATGTTCAAGTTTGAGATGCAATGCTCTAAATTTATCAGACAACCTGGTAAGTGAGGTTAGGTGGCCAGCTGGTAACCCTGACAATTGGTCAACTATGTGTTCATTCATTCAGTAAATATTTATTAAGCTCCATCTACATGCAGACACTGTAGAATGTGCTGGAGATGCAATACTGAGCAAAGGTATACTTGGCTCCTGCACACACAGAACTTAATAGGCTGGTGGAGAGGAAAACTTATGATCAAATGGAATGTGTAATTTCAAACTAAGACGAATACAATAAAGAAAAATAATAGAGTTGGATGAAAGCAAACAAAATAAACTGGTTTAGATTAGGACTTCAAGAAAGACTTCCTTAAGAAATGGATGCTCTCCCTGGATTTGATATAGTTCTATGGTTATTTTGGATGTTATCATTGGGGGAAGCTGGGGGAAGCGTTCAGGGGAACTCCATACTATTATTTTGCAACTTCTTTGTGAGCCTAAAATTATTTCAAAAAGTTAAAAATATTAGAATGATGCTTAACCTTAATCTGAATGATCTTCAGTAATACGTTACACTGAATTGGTCAGGGAAGGGGGAAGAAAGAAAGGTATTCCAAGTAGAGGAAACAGCAGGTATTAGAGTCTTGTTATGGAGACATAGAACTTTGTAGTTTCTAAGAATTGAAAGCAAACCCAAAGGCTTGCAGGTGATGACCGAAGAGGGCATAGAGTGAGAAGAGGCTGAGGAAATGGGCAGGCGGCAGATTATGTTGCAGCTACAGGTAAAGGTGAGAACTGTGTTCTTTATTACTAGAGCAATGGGAACTAAAACAAAGCTCTAAACATGGCATGGCAACTTTTGACTTAAGACAGCTCTGGCTACTGTGTACTGAGAACTGAACCATGGAATCCAAGATAATATTATCAGCTCTGGTCACCACCAGAGACAGCCCACTTTATAAAGAGGTGGGAAAGCAGCTCTAAACTGTTGAGATTATTCTGTGTCAGGTACAATCTGGGCACATTACATATCAGAGCCCTGCCTGAGTTTATAAAGGAGAAAGGAGATGGTCAGCTTGGACCCTGATCTATCCCCACACTGATGCTGCCAAAGAATATATTCATTCCCCAGAGGGGGAAAGAAACCTCTGGAGATAAAAATATCTCCCTGTGAGCACATAGTAATGGAGTAGGTGTGTTTTCTGGAGAGTTTGGATGGCAGGGGTGACCAGCTTCTTTGAGCTGTGAGCTGGTAAACCATGGGTATCATCTGCCTTTGCATCAGAAAAGTGGAGGGTAAGTAGACAGGCTCAGTGTCAGTGATGATGAAGTGTGTGAATTGTGAGGGATATTTTTAAAACAGGGAAGGTCTCAAAAATTAGATTATCACCCTCTGGCTCAGTGCTGAACAACTTCAACCAGCCTCTTGGCACTGTGGTAATTGGAGAGTCCGTTCTCTTCCTTTTCTCTGCACTTGAGACCTCTTTCTTTTCAGCTGGGTTTTCTCCCCTCATCTATTTTCCTTCTATGCATTTCTCCCTTTTCTCTTTTTCCTTTTTCCCTTTCACCTGTAGTCCCCTAGTAGTACCCCCTGAAATGCTTAGCCCTCCTGGAGATCCTTAGGACCAAAGAAAGGGAAGGAAATCCATGTTGTTGTTGTTTAAATATATTACTTAAACTTTCTATACCTTGGTTTCTTCATCTGTAAAATGGGAACCACCACCTATGAATTGTAGTGAAGATTAATTGTGATAAAGTAGAGAAAGCCCTTAGCATAATTCTTGGTACAGGGCAAGCGCTTAGTAAATATTAGCTACTATAGGAATCATTATTATTAACTTCTTTAATTTACAGTGAAGAAATGGAGGCATAAAGAGTTTAAGTAACTTTTTCAAGGTCACACAGTGAGTGAACTTGTGAGTCATGCAGACATGGGTTTGGATTGTGGCTCTTCAGCTTTGCTCTCCATCGTGTGCTAAAGCCAAAATGTCCATAGGAAACACAGTCCTTCACTGTAGCCAACCTAACTAGGGATGTTCAGAACCACCAACTGACTTTTGCCTCCTGCTGCTTACGATGGGGGACAGACAGGATGATGCTCTTCTACAAGCCCTTTCCAAGTGTTTTGTCAATCTCCCACTAGAGAGTGAGGCATTGCCTGGATGATATCTGATAAAATAAGGAAACTGGCAAAACAGATCAAAACAAAAGAGCAGCAATAATGCAATAATAACAAGTGTTTACTTAAAAAATAAGAAATTTTGGAATTTTCTCATCACCTGCAAAGAAAAACCCCTTGATTGGATGAGAGTTGTAGAGAATTATTAAGACAACTCTAGGTAACGAAGGACCAAAAAAAAAAAGTCCTCAGGTCCAAACGACTTAGATGATTGATAATTGCCACTGTGATTTCCTTTAACACAGATGTGATTCATGGCAGATCGATAAAATTAATTACTATTAACGTCGTGGAAAAGTTGCTTTACTTACGACCATCCACAGTTCTGGCCTCGAGATGCACAAGATCTGGTTCCTTGTTCAACCCCATCACAGACCTAAATGATGGAGAAACATCAACATTAATGAGTTCCATGTGCCTCAGAGAAACTCAGCTGAGCCCACAAACTACTAATGTTCATGGGATTCTAAAGCCACAATCCTTAGGATACATCTACTGTAATTATTGATATAGCCTGACAGTACAATTTTCACTTCAAATAAAACCTATAAAAAATCCTTTATTTGATGAAGGCCAGGCTTGACTCTGGCAAGGATACTGTGTGTTATTAACTCCAAATTGCAAATGAGTCCCATGCATGTCATATGTAACAGTCTCACTGACAGTATATTAAACTTTCAAGAGCTGTCAGGCAGATGCCAGGCAAGCAGCTTTACCTGGGTGACTTGAACAGTGATTTACACAGCAAACTGATCTAATTAATGTTTTCATTTGAAATTTGCAGAACTACCTACTACTATCCTATGAACAGACCACATGACCCAACCAATGTAGTGGCCAGAACAGCCTAGAGTGACCATTCTCTGTATTGTTGAACCTGTGTGAGGGGGAAATACAGATGTACTCATATTATGATATGTGCCAGAAATCACAAGTGTAAGTAAAACACAAGTCTATTTAAAATGCCTTGGAGAGGACCCTCAAGATAGCAGAGGAGTAAGAAGTGGAGATCACCTTCCTCCCGACAAATACATCAGAAATACATCTACATGTGGAACAACTCCTACAGAACACCTACTGAATGCTGGCAGAAGACCTCAGACTTGCCCAAAGGCAAGAAACTCCCCACGTACCTGTGTAGGGTAAAAGAAAAAAAGAAAAAACAAGACAAAAGAATAGGGACGGGACCTGCACCTCAGGGAGGAAGCTGTGAAGGAGGAATAGTTTCCACACACTAGGAAGCCCCTTCACTGGTGGAGGCGGGCGAGGGGGAAGCTTCGGAGCCATGGAGGAGAGCGCAGTAACAGGGTGCGGAGGGCAAAGTGGAGAGATTCCTGCACAGAGGATCGGTGCCGACCAGCACTCACCAGCCTGAGAGGCTTGTCTGCTCACCCGCCGGGGCGGGCGGGGCCTGGGAGCTGAGGCTCGGGTTTCGGAGGTCGGATCCCAGGGAGAGGACTGGGGATGGCTGCGTGAACACAGCCTGAAGGGGGCTAGTGCACCACAGCCAGCCAGGAGGTGGTCCGGGAAAAACTCTGGACCTGCCTAAGACGCAAGAGACCACTGTTTCGGGGTGCGTGAGGAGAGGGGAATCCTTCCCTGGCTGCCCACAGAAGGCAGAGCACCACCTAAACAAGCTCCAGAGACAGACGGGAGTGAGCCACAACTATCAGCATGGACACCAGAGACGGGCATGAAATGCTAACGCTGCTGCTGCAGCCACCAAGAATCCTGTGTGCAAGCACAGGACACTATCCACCCCTCTCCTCCCTGGAGCCTGTGCAGCCCGCCACTGCCAGGGTCCCGGGATCCAGGAACAACTTTCCCAGGAGAACACATGGCACGCCTCAGGCTGTTGCAACGTCACTCTGGCCTCTGCCTCAACAGACTTGCCCCACATTCCGTACCCCTGTCTCCCCCGAGCTTGAGTGACCCAGAGCCCCCTAATCAGCCGCTGCTTTAACCCTCTCCTGTCTGGATGAAGAACAGACGCCAGAGGGCGACCTACATGGAGAGCAGCGCCAAGTCCAAAGCTGAAACCCAGGAGCTGTGCAAAGAAAGAAGAGAAAGGGAACTTTCTCCCAGCAGCCTCAGAAGCAGCGGATTAAATCTCCACAATCAATTTGATGTACACTGCATCTGTGGAATACCTGAATAGACAGCAAATCATCCCAAAATTGAGATGGTGGACTTGGGGAGCAACTGGAGATGCAGGGTTTGCTGTATGTGACTAACCAGTTTCTGATTTTTATGTTTATCTTAGTTTAGTTTTTAGGACTTGTTATAATTGGTGGATTAGTTTATTGGTTTGGTTGCTCTCTTCTTTTGTTTTTAGTACTTTTTAATTTTAATAATTTTTAAAAATTTTTTATTTTAATAACTTTATTTATTTATTTATTTATTTATTTATTTATTTATCTCCCTTTTCTTCTGAGCCATGTGGCTTACAGGGTGTTGGTGCTCTGGTCAGCTGTCATGCCTGAGCCTCTGATGTGGGAGAGCCGAGTTCAGGAAACTGGACCACGAGAGACCTCCCGGCACCACATAATATCAATCGGCAAGAGCTATCCAGAGATCTCCATCTCAATGTTAATACCCAGCTCCACTCAACGATCAGCAAGTTCCAGTGTTGGACACTGCATGCCAAACAACTAGCAAGATAGGAACACAACCCCAACCATTACCAGAGAGGGTACCTTAAATCATACTAAGCTCACAGACACCCCAAAACACACCACTGGATGCGGTCCTGCCCACCAGAAAGACAAGACCCAGTCTCATCCACCAGAACACAGGCATCAGACCCTTCCATCAGGAAGCCTACACAACCCACTGAACCAACCTTACCCACTGGGGGCAGACACCAAAAACAACGGGAACTACGAACCTGCAGCCTGCGAAAAGTAGACCCCAAACACAGTAAGTTAAGCAAAATGAGAAGACAGAGAAATATGCAGCAGATGAAGGAGCAATGAAAAAAACCACCAGACCAAACAAATGAAGAGGAAGTAGGCAGCCTACCTGAAAAGGAATTCAGAGTAATGATAGTAAAGATGATCCAAAATCTTGGAAATAGAATGGAGAAAATACAAGGAATGTTTAACAAGGACCTAGAAGAACTACAGAGCAAGCAAACAATGATGAACAACACAATAAATGAAATTAAAAGTTGTCTAGAAGGAAACAAGAACAAAATAACTGAGGCAGAAGAACGGATAAGTGACCTGGAAGATAAAATAGTAGAAATAACTATTGCAGAGTGGAATAAAGAAAAAGAATGAAAACAATTGAGGACAGTGTCAGAGACCTCTGGGACAACATTAAACACACCAACATTCGAATTATAGGGGTCCCAGAAGAAGAAGAGAAAAAGAAAGGGACTGAGAAAATAGTTGAAGAGATTATAGTTGAAAACTTCTCTAATATGGGAAAGGAAATATTCAGTCAAGTCCAGGAAGTGCACAGATTCCCATACAGGATAAATCCAAGGAGAAATATGACAAGACACATATTAATCAAACTATCAACAATTAAATACAAAGAAAAAATATTAAAAGCAACAAATGACATACAAGGGAAGTCGCATAAGGTTAACAGATGATTTCTCAGCAGAAACTCTACAAGCCACAAGGGAGTGGCATGATATATTTAAAGTGATGAAAAGGAAGAACCTACAACCAAGATTACTCTACCAGGCAAGGATCTCATTCAGATATGATGGAGAAATCAAAAGCTTTATAGACAAGCAAAAGCTAAGAGAATTCAGCACCACCAAACCAGCTCTACAACAAATGCTAAAGGAACTTCTCTAAGTGGGAAACACAAGAAAAGAAAAGAACCTACAAAAACAAACCCAAAACTTTTTAAAATGGTAATAGGAACATACATATCAATAATTACCTTAAGTGTGAATGGATTAAATCCTCCAACCAAAAGACAGAGGCTTGCTGAATGGATACAAAAACAAGACCCATATATATGCTGTCTACAAGAGATGCACTTCAGACCTAGGGATGTATACAGACTGAAAATGAGGGGATGGAAAAAGGTAGTCCGTGCCAACGAAATCAAAAGAAAGCTGGAGTAGCAATACTCATATCAGACAAAATAGACTTTAAAATAAAGACTATTACAAGAGACAAAGAAGGACACTACATAATGATAAAGGGATCAACCAAGAAGAAGATATAACAATTGTAAATATTTATGCCCCCAACATAGGAGCACCTCAATACATAAGGCAAATGCTAGCAGCCATAAAAGGGGAAATTGAGGAACACAATAAGAGTAAGGGACTTTAACACCCCACTTCCACCAATGGACAGATCAACCAAAATGATAATAAATAAGGAAACACAAGCTTTAAATGACACATTAAACAACATGGACTTAATTGATATTCATAGGACATTCCATCCAAAAACAACAGAATACATTATCCTCTCAAGCGTTCATGGAACATTCTCCAGGATAGACCATATCATGGGTCACAAATCAAGGCTTCGTAAATTTAAGAAAATTGAAATCGTATCAAGTATCTATTCCAACCAAAACGCTGTGAGACTAGATATCAATTACAGGAAATAAAACTGTAAAAAATACAAATACATGGAGGCTAAACAATACATTACT
>NC_041233.1:62071756-62073436 GCF_002837175.3 Physeter macrocephalus
AAAACCTATGGGATACAGCAAAAGCAGTTCTAAGAGGGAAGTTTATAGCAATACAATCCTACCTCTAGAAACAAGAAACACCTCAAATAAACAACCTAACCTTACACCTAAAGCAATTAGAGAAAGAAGAACAAAAAAAACCCAAAGTTAGCAGAAGGAAAGAAATCATAAAGATCAGATCAGAACAGACATAAATGAAAAAGAAATGAAAGAAACAATAGCAAACATCAATAAAACTAAAATCGGGTTCTTTGAGAAGATAAACAAGATTGATAAACCATTAGCCAGACTCATCAAGAAAAAAGGGAGAAGACTCAAATCAACAGAATTAGAAATAAAAAAGGAGAAGTAACCACTGACACTGCAGAAAAACAAAGGATCATAAGAGATTACTACAAGCAACTGTATGCCAATAAAATGGACAACCTGGAAGAAATGGACAAATTCTTAGAAAAGCACAACCTTCGGAGACTGAACCAGGAAGAAACAGAAAACAGAAACAGATGAGTCACAAGCACTGAAATTGAAACTGTGATTAAAAATCTTCTAACAAACCAAAGCCCAGGACCAGATTGCTTCACAGGTGAATTCTATCAAACTTTTTTTTTTTTTTCGGTGGTATGCAGGTCTCTCACTGTTGTGGCCTCTCCCGTTGTGGAGCACAGGCTCCGGACGCGCAAGCTCAGTGGCCATGGCTCACGGGCCCAGCCGCTCCGCGGCATGTGGGATCTTCCCAGACCGGGGCACGAACCCGCGTCCCCTGCATCGGCAGGCGGACTCTCAACCACTGCGCCACCAGGGAAGCCCTATCAAACTTTTAGAGAAGAACTAACACCTATCCTTCTCAAACTCTTCCAAAATATAGCAGAGGGAGGAACAATCCCAACTCATTCTACGAGGCCACCATCACCCTGATACCAAAACCAGACAAAGATGTCACAAGAAAAGAAAACTACAGGCCAATAACACTGATGAACATAGATGTAAAAATCCTCAGCAAAATACTAGCAAACAGAATCCAGCAGCACATTAAAAGGATTATAAACCATGATCAAGTGGGGTTTATCCCAGGAATGCAAGGATTCTTCACTATATGCAAATCAATGTGACACACCATATTAACAAATTGAAGTACAAAAACGATATGAAAATCTCAATAGATGCAGAAAAAGCTTTCGACAAAATTCAACACCCATTTATGATAAAAACTCTCCAGAAAGTAGGCATAGAGGGAACTTACCTCAACATAATAAAGGCCATATATGACAAACCCACAGCCAACATCATTCTCAATGGAGAAAAACTGAAACCATTTCCACTAAGATCAGGAACAAGACAAGGTTGCCCACTCTCACCATTATTATTCAACATATTTTGGGAATTTTAGCCACAGAAATGAGAGAAGAAAATCAAATAAAAAGGAATTCAACTTGGAAAAGAAGAAGTAAAGCTGTCACTGTTTTCACCTGACATGATACTACACTTAAAGAATCCAAAAGATTCTACCAACAAACTACTAGAGCTAATCAATGAGTTTGGTAAAATAGCAGGATACAAAATGAATGCACAGAAATCTCTTGCATTCCTATACACTAATGATGAAAAATCTGAAAGAAAAATTAAGGAAACACTCCCATTTACCACTGCAACAAAAAGAATAAAATACCTAGAAATAAACCT
>NC_041233.1:62074063-62074883 GCF_002837175.3 Physeter macrocephalus
ATACCATGTTCTTGGATTGGAAGAATCAAGATTGTGAAAATGACCATACTACCCAAAGCAATCTACAGATTCAATGCAATCCCTATCAAACTACCAATGGCATTTTTCAAAGAACTAGAACAAAATATTTCACAGTTTGTATGGAAACACAAAAGACCCCGAATAGCAAAGCTACCTTGAGAAAGAAAAATGGAGCTGGAGGAACCAGGCTACCTGACTTCAGACTATACTACAAGGCTACAGCAGTCAAGACAGTATGGTAGTGGCACAGAAACAGAAATATAGATCAATGGAATAGGATAGAAAGTCCAGAGGTAAACCCACATACATATGGTCACCTTTTCTTTGATAAAGTAGGCGAGAGTATAAAAAACCATAAACAGATGAAAAGACAACCCTCAGAATGGGAGAAAATATTTGCTAAAAAGCAACTGACAGGATTAATCTGCAAAATATACAAGCATCTCATGCAGCTCCATATCAAAAAAACAAAAAACCCAATCCAAAAATGGGCAGAAGACCTGAATAGACATATCTCCAAAGAAGATATACAGACTGCCAACAAACACATGAAAAGATGCTCAACATAACTAATCATTAGAGAAATGCAAATCAAAACTACAATGAGGTATCACCTCACACCAGGCAGAATGGTCATCATCAAAAAATCTACAAACAATAAATGCTGGAGAGAGTATGGAGAAAAGGGAACCCTCTTGCACTGTTGGTGGGAATGTAAATTGATACAGCCACTACAGAGAACAGTATGGAGGTTCCTTAAAAAACTACAAATAGAACTACCATATGACCCAGCTATCCC
>NC_041233.1:62075145-62110527 GCF_002837175.3 Physeter macrocephalus
AAAAAAAAAATGGTTCTCATGAACCTAGGGGCAGGACAGGAATAAAGAGGCAGACATAGAGAATGGACTTGAGGATATGGGGAGGAGGAAGGGTAAGCTGGGACGAAGTGAGAGAGTGGCATGGACATATATACACTACCAAATGTAAAATAGATAGCTAGTGGGAAGCAGCCGCATAGCACAGGAAGATCAGCTCAGTGCTTTGTGACCACCTAGAGGGGTGGGACAGGGAGGGTGGGAGGGAGACGCAGAGGGAGGGGATATAGGGATATAAGTATATGTATAGCTGATTCACTTTCTTATACAGCAGAAAGTAACACAACAATGTAAAGCAATTATCCTCCAATAAATATGTTTAAAAAAATAATAAAATAAAATGCCATGGAGGCACATATTATTTAGTCTTATCTTGCAGTGAGCCATATTAAATAGAAAATAAGTATTCTGTTATATAAGCAATATGGCCATCATACTTTAAGACTTTCATTCAGCAAGATTAATTAAACTTGGGACTATCTATAATTTTTTTCATCAGGATTTGCAGACATCCATTTAATCTGTTCCATTTCCATGTTTAAAATAGTAACATGCCTTAAAACTGGTCTTCCTCTGCCTCCCAGGAGCCCTTCAGCCCCACCATCAAATCCATACGGGACAATGAAGATATTAAAAACGCTCATTACATTCAGGACTCAGTGTGGTAGCCAAGACCCATTTCACTTTTTCTGCCCCATGTCCTGCCACACAGGAAGATCTGCCACTCCTGAAAGTGCCTCATTCCTTTCCTCTGCCCTCTGTGAGCCTCAGTATGTTTTTCTCTCCAGCTTGAAAGGCCCTTCTCCAGTTTCACCGCATCTTCTTTGACTCATTTTGACACATCTGAAAGGTCACTTCCTCCATTAACTATTTCCCAGTTACACCAGGAAAACTGCTCTCTTCCTAAGTATTTCTTTTTTAATACAAATTTTGTAAGAGTTTGCTATAAATAATTATTTTATGTCTTTCCCTATATAAAAGCAGCACCCCACCACCCTGCACACACACACACCAAACTGAGAGCCCCTGGAGTAGCTTTGTTTTAAACACTTTATATTCACATGTATATATGAATAAAATAATGCCTGAGCTATAACAGATAGTCAAATGTTGAAAGAAAGAAGGAAGGAAGGGAGGAATGGAGGGAGGGAGGGAGGGAGGGGGAGAAAGGGAGGGAGAGTGTTTAATGGTCTGTGAGCTCTTGGAAATAAGTAAATGAATCAGTCCTAAGGGCATTCCCAGAACTCTTCTTATTTGAACTCATTTCCCAACTCAGAGTCTGAAGCCTAGCTAGCTTAGTATTTCTTTATCTTAAGAAGTCTCCTTAAGGCCCTATTATCACTGTCAGTAACTTTTCTTTGATACATGGCCTGAAATTCAGAGCCTATGTTTGAAACACTGACTCTGCTTTCTTCTTCTCCCAGGAAGCAGAAATGTCCTAACAAGGGTTTTATAATTTTCCCCAAAGAGACAGGGAACTTGCACTTGGACATTTCCCCTGGTTAGAACCTGTACAGAGGTGGATGGTGATACTTTCACCATCATTTCAGTCATGTACTCGAGTGACTGCATGTTCAGAGACGGTAGCTCTGCACTTCCCATAGTGAAGTATTGATTGCATCCATAGGTGACCTCTACTGACAAGGCCAAAGTCACCACCAATAAAAAAAAAAAAAAAAAAGACAAGTTCCCCTTCTGACAACCCTCAAACTAGAAAGCTCAGCAGGTAACTGGTTTTTGTAATTTATTATTGGGTAGTAACATGTTCTTCACCACCCACCTTACCTGATGCAAGTTTCTTCCTTGAAATGCCCAGTACCTATGACGCTGGCATCCCAGAAACACAGGGTTGCAACTATCACGCAAACCTAACCTGCTTGGCTTGTGCTTAGGGTCAACGTGAGGCAAAATGATTCTCCTGCATCCAGCTGCATCTTTCCATGTGTATATGACGACAAATCAATAACAGCAGTAGGGCTTCCCTGGTGGCGCAGTGGTTGAGAGTCCGCCTGCCAATGCAGGGGACACGGGTTCATGCCCCGGTCCGGGAAGATCCCACATGCCGCAGAGCGGTTGGGCCCGTGAGCCATGGCCGCTGAGCCTGCACGTCCGGAGCCTGTGCTCCGCAACGGGAGAGGCCACAACAGTGAGAGGCCCGCGTACCGCAAAAAAAAAAAATAATAATAATAATAGCGGTAGTCTCTTAAGATCTTTTATTATCTCTAAAGGCAGGAGCTGTTGTTTCAAGTGACATGTCCCTCTTATCAACTAATGTAAAGAGACAGAGACAAAACAGAATCCTTTGTCTTTCCAAAGTCTACTGTGGCAACTCCCTTACCCTGCCTAAAACTTTTTCCATGTCTAGTAAAACAACTGCAACAACAAAATACAACTTTAAAGTCAGGCCGTGGTGTTTCCAACAATTTTTATTTGCAGATGTGCTCGCCCTTTTTCCTGAAGGCCTAAGGGTGCCTCTAGATCTGCAGTCACACATTATAAAGAATTACTGCAGCTTTTACTTTGTGGCACTGGTGAGTTCTCAAGAGGTGAAGCCAAACAATGTTAAATGTTCACAGACGTGCTGGTTTTAATGGTGCTGTCATTGATCAGACACCTTGTGGAAACACAGCACTGCAGATGGCCTGCAACGTATCATTTTCTAGCCCATTTATGCATTTTAGTTGGGACTGTAGAGTTTAATGGTTTTCTGCATGTTTTTAAGAACAATTGTTGTGATTAATAATGATGATGATGAGTAGCTGCCAGAGGCTTGTGGGGTGGGGATGGAGAAATGGGGAGAGGATGGTAAGAGTGCACAAACTTTCAGTTATAAGATGAATAAGGTCTGAGGATCTAATGTATAACATGGTGACTATAATTGAAAATGCTGTATCATATAACTGCAATTTGCTGAGACAGTAGAACTTAAGTGTTCTTACACACACAAAAAGGTAAATATGTGAGGTAATGAATGTGCTAACTCGATTATGGAAATCCTTTCACAATGTATATGTATATCAAATCATCACGTTGTACACAAAGTATATCACAATCCTATTTGTCAGGTATGCTTCAATAAAGCTAAAAAATAAGAAATCAATGAAAACCAGCATAAACATAAAATTTAATCCAAAATATTCTCTTGACGATCTCATTTTTGGAGGGAGAGCTCAAGAATGGCTTCAAGAATCTCTATCCAATCATATAAGTAACTCTGACTTCAGGTATTAAGCACAAAGGTTTGGGCACCTTTGCTTTAGGCTTCTAGACTGCCCTGTACACATCCCCGTCACGGTTCATAATGATTTGCTGGATCTCTTTGCATAAATGCTTATCTTACTTCACTGAGCTCCCAAAAGGCAGGTGCTCTGTTTTTTGTCACTGTGTTCTCTGTGCTTACCAGAGCACAGGGAAGAATGTTTCCTCAATAGACGTATAGACATGTTTACACTGGTCAATATTTACTATAATATCTGATATATTGGGTTGTTCAAGTATGGGACTCAGAAAGAATCTCTCTGTAAAAATGATATGAAAAATTTCAGTTCAGGATCCTTTAATTATATAAAAAGACAATAGGTGACTGTATCTTGTATATCTTTATATCGCCTTTATGTCTAATTGGGAAAATGAATTCCCTTCTTGAGCTGAATTTCATGGAAGGGAAGGAACACCATGCTTTGCACATGCTGGTACCTCTGCCTGGAATAACTTCTTACCCTTCTTCTGCCTTCTTAACTCTTATGGTCTGTGGTTCAGCTGCAGATGAGTGAAGTTGAAAACAGTCTCCCCAGTGGGGGTGCCACTTAAGCTAAGTTGGTTATCCCTTCTCAGACTTCCCGAACTGTGCACAAACACTTTTGCATAGCACAAATTAGGCCATGTTTCAGGTGGTGGTTCATTTGTCTGTCCTTCTTATTGACAGACAAGCTCAAACCTTTCTGTTTTTCTGTGCCAGGTACCATGCATGCTATATATAGATATTCAATCAATGTTTACTGAATGCTTTTGGATAAAGGAGAAGTACACAACCAGCCATATCAGCATTCATCAGCTTATCTGTGTGTGTGATATTCGGTCAGTTACTTACCATCTCTGTGCTTTTATTTTATTCTTTAATGATAAAATGAGACTAAAATAAGTTCTCCTAGAATATACATCTTAAAGCACCAAGCAGATTCCTGGCACACAGCAAGGGTGTGTAGATAGATGGGGAATATTAATCCTGATGTGAAAATTAATCCTCATATGAAAATTAAAATTCGTGCTGGTAATAAAAGCTTCTTGGGATATCAGGGGTACCCCATTAGCAAAAATGATTTATCATCGTAAATCAACAGACAAAATAAAAGTCAATAGCCAGAGATCAACTATATGAATAAATAAAATCATTTATTTATTTAGTAAAACACTCTAATGCTCTATTATGTGTTAAGAACAAGGGCTACAGATTCCCTGGCTTTACAAGCTTTAGAGCTATGGGAGAGACAGTAATCGAATGAAACAAGAGTTCTAATATTCACGTTGGTATTTGAAGACATAGGAGAAATGTCCGGAGGAGAATGAATGTTCTGTAAGTCTTTACAGTAAATGGATTGAATCTTCAAGGATATGGAATGATATGATCAATGGATAGAGGGAGTGGAAGAACATTCTCCTTAGAGAGAAATACCAAGTCAAAAGGTCCCAGGTCAGAGAGAGGTTGATCCATAGAGGTGTCTACTAGTAAGTCAACATGGTGGATCTAATGTTTTCACAGCAGAGCAGTAGCAGATAAAATGAAAATTTAGGCACTGTGTACATCATGCTAAGGTGTTGTATTTGATCCTAAAAGCCACAGGATGCCACTGAAGAAAGTTATGCACATAAGTTTACAAATGGCTGAAAAGAAGAACTTGTGCCCCTATCTATCTATGTGTAGGTCTCCCTGCCCAAGGAAAGCATAAGGTGAAGGCCCTCTAGGACATACTAGACTCAGCTCTGTTGATACAAACAAGACAAAGCCAGCCTCATGCATCTCCGCTTCCAGCATCTTAACTTGGTGCTCACATTTAGGAGCTGTTTGGGAATAAAATCTAAGGATTATCATAGTCAAGAATGCAAATAAAACACTCACTCTGATATAGTGCGCCGTGAAGTCAGCAGTGCAACATCAGCCTTCTAAAATACAATCAGCCAAATGCAGCCTTCGTAGACACTTTCCGCAGAGAAACTCAAAAATGTCACCAGTTTATCATTCTCCTGGCATTTTGTCTGAGTTTATACCAACTTAATATACTGCTCAATAAATGCTGAGGAGCCACAAAATGTCCTGATACAGATAACCGCAGAGCAAGTATTAAAAAGTAAACACTGTGACAGGATAGCACCTATTTATTCAGATTTAGATTTGCAGCTAATGGCCAAGGGAGGAATGCAGAGAGATCTGCAGAAGAGCAGAGGCTGGGGAGTTGGAGACACCTGCACTCCTCCTTTTTGGTTTTAGATGGAGCATTCATGTTCCTGCAGGCTCTTCGTAAATAAATCCCATAGAAGCAAGTGGTTCTGTCTGCTACAGAGAGAAGCAGCAAAGTGCCAGCCTGTATTAGCAGCTGGATACCCTGATTTCCTCTTCTGTAGTCAAGGGTTTCCTCTTCACCTAATGCTACAGTTAGGCTCTCAAGACAAACATCGTCAGGAAGGTCCTGGCTGATGCTGCAACTTTTACTCCTGAACAAAGCAGCTTAGCCTGAGGTCTCATCTCCTGCCCATTTGGGGGAAATGAGCTAGAAAAAATAAAATAAAAAGCAGCCTAAAGGTGGCATTTTAACCTCCCCTGTAAGCCTAAGAAACATGCTTGCTTGCTTTCTTCTGTTCTCCACACGGTTACACTGGTTTCCCAGAAATAAAGGAAGCTACTACAAATAACAAATAGACAGACAAATAAAAATGATGCTTAGATTTTTTAATGCATAATGGCTACAGAGAATCAGCATGGCCAACATCCTTAAACTCCTTAAATTCTGCATTTTGTCATTTTTACTCCCCAAACCAGAAGCCTGACTGTTAAGTTATGACATTTACAACAAAAGGCAGAGCAGAGATAGACAGACAGACAGAAAGACAGACAAAGAGAAAGTGTGTGTAGGAGAGCAAAGCAAGGAACGGGGTGTCTGACCTAGAGTGAAGGAATACATAAAGCTCAGGATGGTTGTGGGAGGTGAGGTTTGTTGCATGACGTGCTGGGTAGACATAAAGCTGAAAGTTGAAAGAGAAATGAAAGTGCTTAGAAGTAAGCAGCATGTCTCTCCAGTTATCAACCATTCTTCTAAATCGGTCGAGGCAAACCATTCTTCTACAGTGCTTCCCTATCCTTTCCCATTTTCCCTTGTTCTAATGTAATGATTTTGCTTCTTACACCACTGGTTGCATTTCCTGTTTCCCTCTTATATCCCCACTTTTATAGCCCCTCCCCATCTTTGCCTTTGTCGTTTCCCGAATACAGATGAGGAGATCTAGAGAGATCACGAGATCACCAGATCACAAGCCTGATCCCCAAACAGAAACAACAGTGCCAATAAGATATAGAGAAATATACTTTAAATGATCAAAGAGTGTGGGATTGAGGTAAAAGAGGAGCTCACATTATTTTTTTAAGAAGGTTTCTTGTTATCTTTTAAAACTGTAGTGGTATCATACCCTATGTATTTTTTAGCAACTTGTTAATTTTACTCAATAATATATCTTGGAGACTGTTCCATGCCAGAACATAACATTAATGAGAGAGATCTCTAACTACTTTATTGCAATCTATTAAATGAAAATACCCAATTTATCTAACTACTGTCTATTGATTAACCCAAAGCAAAAATGTATATAAAAGGAAAAAAATGCTACTGGAAATGCACATTCAAAATTCATAACGGTAGTCACCTCTGGGAGGTTTTAGAATGGTGGGGTAATAGTCAATGGGATCATTATACTTATCAGTAATCTTTTAATACAAAGAGGATGTATTTATGTATTACTTTTAATATTAATAAACCTGTACTATTAATAAAAACAAGAAAATTTCTACAGTCAGGAAAACAAAGATTAAGGCAGGTATAATCGATGTGTGCAAATGATAAAGAGATAGAGAGGAGAGATGAGTGATGTTTGTATGAGGAGGAGATATGGAATTTCCTTAAACTTCAGAATACTTACAACTCGGTACCATCTTACTAGAGAGTGCTTGCAAGGCTTAAGCTGTGACAGGAAAAAAAAAAATGCCAGGGATACCAGGAGGTATGTGTTTGTGCTGATCTTAAATTCAGAGCGAGAGGAGGAAGGTGTGAAGGTCTTGCTTGGGACTGGAGGGGCCATATTAACAGAAGACAAGGAGAGGAGAGGACTTCAATTCCCCTTTCTTTCCATATCTGTTAAGGACAAAGAACTTCAGATCAGCAGGTAGAACAAATATGAGTGTAAAGGAATGGAAACCTGAGTATTTTACTGCTAGAGACAATCTGACCCAGAGAGATTATATTCCACAAGAGAATTCCAAGGGCAGCAATCTCCAAAATTTTTGTATGAACATAACAAGCAAGAGAAAAACAAATGAGCACACACCCATACATGAGTTGTTAGTAATAAGCTGTGGAAATGCACTAGAGTATTTAGATATTAACTTTAAAAAGTATACACAAAATAGAAATCAAAATATAAGCAAGCAAAAAGTCAGAAATTCTAATATTTTCTCCCCATGTCTCCATGAATCATCAAACCTCCCAGGACCCTGGGGTGCTGTTGCAGGTAACTCACCATGGAGACCGTTGCTCTAGACTGAGGATTCCTGGGACATCCTTAACACTTAACACACAGCAGGGCAGACAGCAGATCCTCAATTAAATTTTTTTTTGTTGTTTTTTTTTGTTTTTTTTCGTTTTTTGTTTTGCGGTACACGGGCCTCTTACTGTTGTGGCCTCTCCCGTTGCGGAGCACAGGCTCCAGATGCACAGGCTCAGCGGCCATGGCACGGGCCCAGCCGCTCCGCAGCATGTGGGATCTTACCAGACCGGGGCACGAACCCGTGTCCCCTGCATCGGCAGGCGGACTCTCAACCACTGCGCCACCAGGGAAGCCCTCAATTAAATTTTTTAATGAATGAATGAATGAGTTCAACAAATATTTACTGAATACCAACAATGTGCCAGTGGTAGTTCTAGGTGCTGAGGCTTTAGCAGTGAATAACAGAGAGGAAAATCCCTGCCCCTCATGAAGTTTACATTTCAATAGAGAAGACAGGGAGTGTATAACTATAAATATATATCAGGTGTATATTATATACAATGTATCATTTCTTGAAAGCTGTGTAGAAAAAAATATATATATAAGGGACTGAAACTATAGCAAAAAAAACTATTGTCAAATGGTGTTGATCAATGGCTGGTGTCCATCTGTTAACTGTGGGATGGATGTCACATAGGGCCTGCAAGGCTGTGCCCTTGTTAGTGTCCTGCTCAACAAGAGTCAACAACTTGGATAAGAATACATATCATGTGCCTAGAAAATTCACATATGACACAAATTCAGAAAAATAATGATGAGATAAGAGAAAGGGTATGTTAGCCCTGAAAGCAATTTACTTGCCTAAAGTCATAGAGCTAATAAATGATACAATCAGATTGGAACCTAGGCTTTCTAATTTCTCTACAACTCCATGTACCACCTGTAGAAAGGTTGATAATAATAATACTTAATAATAATAGTGTTGTAAAGAGTAAAAGAAAGAGTACACACAGCTACCACTATTGTCAACAGTATGAATTAAGGGATCCTTTAGAGATGAAAAGACTGTTAGAGAGGAACTAGTCCAAACACCACATGTCACAATTAAGGAAACCAAGGCTTCAAGAGAGTAAATAACCTTGCCCAAGGTCACACCACTCAGAGAGTGTCAGGTTGGAACTACTAACCCAGGCTCTTGACTCACTTGTGATCCATCCTTCTCTTGAAAAAAAAAAAAAAAAAAAAATCCCTTTTCTTTTCACCCCTTTGAGTCTCAGAAAAGTCAGAATTAACTCAGAAGGCAATGTGTGTGTCTTACACTAAAAAGCTAAAGAGAAATAATGGGAAAACTTCAGACATTCTGAAATCCTGCAAGGATTTAGTATTGCTATGGTCTGAATGTGTCTCTCCAAAATTCACATGTTTAAACCTAAACTCCAAGGTGATGGTATTAGGAGGTGGGGCCTTTGGGGCTGATGAGGTCACGAGGGTAGAGCCCTCATGAAAGGGATCAGTGCCTTTATAAAAGAGGACAGATAAGCTCCCTTGCAGCTTCCACCATATGTGGACACAGTGAGAAGATAGCTGCCTACAATCTGGAAGAGGGCCTTCATCAAAACCATACCATGAAATAAAAGAAAGATTAAAAAAAAAAAAAAAAAAAAAAACCCACCATACCATGCTGGTACCCTAATCCCAGACTTCCAGACTTCAAACCTGTGAGAGATAATTTCTGTTGTTCATAAACCATCCAGTATGTAGTATTTTGTTATAGCAGTCCAAGTGGACTAACACAAATGTACTGGGGAGTATGGCTGCATGGGTCAAGGCATATTTGAGAGGGTTCCATGTCCTAGAGATTAGAAACAGAATGGATATTAAGTTTAGTTTAATGCACTCCAATGTTCACTGCAGCACTATTTACAATAGCCAGGACATGGGAGCAACCTAAATGTCCATCAACAGAGGAATAGATAAAGAAGATGTGGTACATATCTACAATGGAATATTACTCAGCCATCGAAAGGAATGAAACTGGGTCATTTGTAGAGACATGGATGGACCTAGAGACTGTCATACAGAGTGAAGTAAAAAAGAGAAAAATATCGTATATTAATGCATATATGTGGAATCTATAAAAATTGGTATAGACGATCTTATTTACAAAGCAGAAATAGAGACAAAGACGTAGAGAACAAATGTATGGATACCAAGGGGGAAAATGGGGGTGGGATGAATTGGGAGATTGGGATTGACATAAATACACTATTGATTCTGTGTATAAAATAGATAACTAATGAGAGCCTACTGTATAGCACAGGGAACTCTACTCAGTGCTCTGTGGTGACCTGAATGAGAAGGAACTCCAAAAAAGAGGGGATATATGTATATGTATAGCTGATTCACTTTGCTGTACAGTATAAACTAATAAAATATGGTAAAGTAACTAAACCCCAATTTAAAAAAAAGAAACAGAAAAAAAATTTAGTTTAGACACTCAAGTATCAGGGCTTCAGCTTGAAGGTGGCTTCTCTGTAGTTACTTGCAAAATGACTAATAAATTTTGACCTTTCTGAGAAACACAGTATCAGTCTCCACACTGGGCTGCCACGTCCCTGGTCCACACATAAGGTTGATTTAACCGTCCTTGAGTAGCTTCTCTATACTTTTTCAGCTTATGATTACACAAAAACATGCTCTGGCTTTGTTGCTGGGTATTGGTACTTCTGAAAAAGTACCCTGAGAGGCTACTGCTTACAAGGCCCTCAGTGGAAAAGGGAAAGTGATCTGCTCAGTAGAACTTGGGTGGGGAGCCCGGGTAAAATAGGGTTAGATACAGAAGGAAATTAGATTTATCTTCACCACAGAGACAAATTCCTGGGGTGTCAAATGGCAGCTATTCTCCTTAGTATTTTGTTTATTCACAAAGCATTTCTGGAGTTTTGAATACAAGGTATGAAGAGATTTGAAACTGGGCAAATACAGAGATGATATCCTGTGAAAATACTCTGAATGCTGTGTCAGTTGGCCTTTGAACTCTTATTAATTGCTTGGCCAAGGAAACCAACGTGATGATGGCACATTTTAATTTGCCTTAAAACAATTAGTACCCCACTATGGATGGAAACATTTCAGAGTGATAGAAAAAGAAGAGAGGAGAATGGGAGAGGAGAGAAGGGGAAAGGAAATCAGAAAGGAGGGGAGGTGGGGGAGGAGGAAGGGAGAACAGGCAGAAAAGGGAGTGAAAGAGGTGGTGGGGAAGAGAAGATGGGGAGAAAAAGAAGAGTATATGAAAGAGGTGGAGACAAGAGGTGGAGGAGGAGAAGGAAGAGGAGGAGAGAAGAGATTGCATTCTCTGGGGTTATCCTGCTGTGATCACAGTGTCTCTCTGTTGGTTGTCTCCCACCGTCCCCAACCCTTGGGAAATACGCTTGACTGCTTTATTGTTATTATTATTGGTATAATTTATTTAAATAACACTGCTTTAAAAAATCTAATTGTAGAAGTAATATGTGTTCATTTAAAGTATAACGAAAAGTACACCAAAATATATAAAGGAAAATTAAACACTTAGAAATAACCACCTTAACATTTTGTTGTTGATCCTTTAGTGCTTTTTCTATATTTGTGTAGGCATTCCTTTTTTTAAATGACTTTTGCATCATAGCACTGACATAACATAACAGAATATTGGAATGCACTGTTTTGCCAACTATACAATAGTCTGTTTCCTTAACTAACATTCTGACCAGCAGGTATTGTTAAGTCTGTACATGACACTGTACTGATTATCTCTGTAGGTAAATATCTGCATGTGAGATGAAATATTTTTATGTTAACTGCCATTTTCTTTCCTTTCATAAATTGCCTGTCCCTGTTCTTGGTCCTTACATCTATATACATATTTTTTTTTCCTTCAGGTTTTTCACTTATAAGAGTGCTTAACTGTTCAGAATACTTACCCATTTCCTATACTGCATTTTTCATATATTTTTCAATTGGTCAATTTGGAACCTGCATTCTTTGTCTTGGGAATTAAAATCATGGTTGAGCAACAGAGGTCAGTATACTTTATAGAGGTTTGCTTTGTTTTGGAGAGAGCCTGGAGCCTGCATTTTTCCATGGCTAGGAAAGAAGAGAGATGGGGAAAGGGAAAAAAGTGTGCACGTGTGTGTGTGCGTGTGTGTGCGTGCGTTCACACGTACCCCCAAGTCACCCTCCTTAGGGCGAAGATGTGAGATGCCCAACTGAACAGAGGGCAGAGCCCAGAACTCCTGGGGGAATCCCCACCTCCACAGCCAACAAGGCAAATGTGTCACTGGGAAAAGGTATTCCCTTCTGAGTTCTTCATCCCAGGTCAGACTTTAAAATGTTCCTTTAAGAAGGACTTTATTAGGCAGAGAGGTCTTGCCCTGAATTAGCAGGTGGCACATTAATGGCACCTTAACGCCTAACAGGGATTATTTGACCATAGGCTCAGCACCAAAGAACAGAGATTCCTGAGGTGAAGAAGAAATAACAAAACATAATCCAGAAATGGGCTTATTCATTGTCTTTTCTGGTCATCTCATTGGCTGAGCAATTAAATAATACTATAAATAAATAAATTGTCAAATGGAGTAATTATTCCTCAGAAGAATTCCAATGAATACATATATGAGATTATCAATATGGAAAATTTCCATTAGAATACCACAGTCATAATTGTTGCAGGCAAGATTGACTGAAGAGTCCTAAAATTAGCGAGCAAAACACATAGCCTCAAAATATCTCTCTCAACATATTTAATGATCATGGTGATTTTGACATATATTCACACAGTTTTTAATACTCCTTCTACCAGGAGTTGGAGCTTGATTCTCCTTCCCTGGTGTGGGAACTGGACTCAGGGACTTGCCTCCAACAAATAGAGGTTGGAGCAGGGAAAACAGTACCTCTGCAATGGAGAAACCTGGCAGATACCACCTCAATCAAGTGATCAAGGTTACCATCATCAGCAGTAGGACATATTGATATCTTGCACTCTTTGATGTGACGTCATGAGAAGGGCACACTATTTCCGTGATTTTCTTCCCAACCATATATAACACTGTAATCATGAAAAAATATCAGACTAACCCAATCTGAGGAACCTTCTACAAAACACCTGACTAGCACACCTCAAAACTGTCCAGGTCATCAAAGACAAGGAAAGTGAGAGATTTCAGGAGACGAAAAAAGACATGACAAATAAATGCAATGTAGGATTCTTATTTGGATCCTAGATGGGGAAAAAAAAAGGACATTAGTAGAAAACCTGGAGAGATCCAAATAAAGTCTCCAGTTTAACTGATAGTATTAAATCAATGTTAATTTCCCAGTTATGAATATCACACCATGGTTATATAAGATGTTAGCATGAGGTAAGTTTATGGGAACTCTCTTATTCTTTGAAATTCTTCTGTAATTCTAAAATTATTTCAAAATAAAAAATTAGGGAGAGAAAACTACCCACATCTCATAAGGATAGACTCTATTATAGTAAAGCTACTATAAACAGGAACATGATCTGTTGTAAATAAATCATGTTATCATGAGGAGTAGATTGGTCCTGTTGTCATTGCATCCTGTAAAGCAGGTAAAATACTGTTTCATTTCTATTGTCAAGAGTGTATGATTCATAGATTTCAACAATCACAAAAGATGAAGTTATTTGATTTTTTAAAGAAATGTTAAGATCAGAGAAATGGCTCTTATTACTGGGATGTTTTTACTCTCCATTTGTTTAGAAATAGAAAACAATGTGGAGAGCCAGAGTCTATTTATTCTAGGGCTGCCCTGGTTACCATGGGAAAAGCCTGATTTCAGCTGACAACATAAATATGTTGGGCCCAGGAGCTGTTGAAATTCGAGGTCAGATGTGAGGTTTGGCTGTACGCTATGGCTGTTTCAGATTCCTCTCAAGCATCTCGTTTTCCTTGGCTACTGAATTACTCAGGAAGGCTAACTTCTCATAGGAGGCACATGGAAGAGCTAGTTTGTTCTCTGGGTTGGGGTTGGTGATGTAGAAGCTATCCCAGGCACATAAATATTCTAACAAGTTTCATCTTGTCACAATAGAGTAATAAAGTTGCTCTGTTCAGCACATGATAATGGCTTTGTAATTCAATTACTGGTGGCATTTGTCTTCTGGGATTTATCTGCCTTAAACTTCAACACTCATGTAAAACCCTTTACCATAAATCTCATAAATGCTGCAGCAAGTTCTATTCCCCCCACCCCACCCCAGGGCACATCTTGCCATGCCTGTGAAAACCTTGACAGCTTTCTCTAAATTATGGAATTGCTCTGTTTAGAGGTGTTGAAGTTTTAAGTGCCAGAGCCAACAATGAAAGAACAGTGGGACTAGTGTATTTCCTCTAGTTATTGTCTTTAGAGGAAGACAGATCCTGACAGACAGATAGGCAAAATTCCATTCTTAATCCAAAGGGCTGTTTTCAGCCACTTACTTAGAATTTTGTAGAAGGGATTCCTGCAAGTCAGAAGTCAGATATGATGAGCCCTAAGTTTTTTAAGAATCCTGAGATTCTGATGCATAAACACATCAGGGCTAGTCATCTACAAGGATTCAGCATCTTACAGGTGCTTTTAAGATCTTCCTCAGCCCACTCTGCATTTCATTCCTACCCAGTCAAATGATCCAGGTTCTGGGTCTCCACTACCCTCCTGGGTAGAATTCACCATTCCATATCTCTTTAGTTATCTATTTAGACAACCCTATCTAACCTTTGATTTGAAAAATAAATATCTATGGTTGTCTCATCTCCAGTATCCACTCCACATCTTTCAATCATTCAACAAATATTTATTGTGCACCCATCTCATCAATTCCAAAATGCTCTTTTTTTAAAAATTTTAACATCTCTTAAATTAGTAGGTATCTTAAAATCATTGAAATGATAAAGTTTAATAGGCAGAATTATTTTGACAGATACACAAAATCAGGGTGCATCCTCATTTAATGAAATTTTAGATTTGAAGCTACATGGTGTATACCAGGTACTGTTCTGGGCACTTTACTATCCTAGATTTTTGGTCAATTTCTTCTCATCTTTGGCCTATTAACAGACAAATTCCTTTCCTTAGGAGCCATTCCCTAGAGACCCATCCTCATCTAATTTAATATAAATGTATTTGTGTGCGTGTGTGTGTGTAAATCTTTTCCTTTCTTTTTCCTCTTTCCCATTCCTCTGTTTTGACATAAAATGTGTTAAGGTGGCTGACCTTACATGTTGGTATTTTACTTATGGAATACAGAAAGGGGAAGTATGACTCCGTAGAAGAAGAATATCATCCAAGGATATTCCCGACATGGGCAATTGTTTTTTCATCTTTTTAGGAAGATATTTATCATGTTTTAAGTTGTATGGGGGGTTCTCTCATGCTAGGTAGATGCATAATTTAGTTTTTGTTTTCATTTGGAAGTCATACATGATTTAAAATGATGTGCACAGGTGCCAAGTTTTCAAGGGGGGGACTCTGGTGATTTTGCACTGGATCAACCTGGCAAAGATACGACTATGTTTTCCAGAGTCTCTGTATGGTTTCCAGTTACAATGGACTGAAAGGAAATATGTGTGACATCTGCAAGGCAGGAGGGAAGTAGTGGCTATTTCACTCTGAAGGTCCGTCTGGCTAGAGGTGGTGGGAGGCACTGCAGAAGGACTGGTAGTTTCTATCTAGTTTGTCCTTGCTCTTCCCTTCACAATTACAAGTCCAGCTTTTCTTCCAAACTTCCAGTCTTATGACCTTAGGTGTCAAGACAGATGCTTGGCTGCAAACTCACAGAGGGGCAGCTGTGCAGGGGCAATATCCTTCCACAGACTTCTCTAGGGGCTCCCTTTGCAACCCCACCTCAGCAGCTGCAGGCCCCCTTGAGGGCAGGGGCTGTTTCCTCTATCTTTATGGCCAGGAGTTAGCTCTGAAAATGACTCAACTGATGTAAATTAAATGAATTGTAAGATAAGAGTTTTCAACTATCTGAAAAGCTACAAAATAAAACAGTAAGCTGATTTTCTATCCATTGTTCTTAATTCTGGGGCAACAAAAACAAAACTCACGCACACATTAAAAATGCCCACTGGAAAAATAAATTATTAAATCAAATATCAAACTGAGGTGGCCACATTGCAGAAACTCATTAATACCCACCTTGTCCTATCCCTCTTTTAAGTAACAGTTTATATTTATTCGCCATGTACTGTGCTTAGAGTGCAACCTGGAATCTCATTTTAATCCGGACAACAAATAATATGAGGAAGACACTATTATGATGACTATGATACAAATGAAGACAATAAGGCTTAAAGACGTTAACTAAATAGCTCATCGTCACACCCCTTGACAACAGGATTCTGATGATACCACAAGCATTCTGACTCCAGATCCCTCACTCTGAAACACCGAACAACATCTCTCATTGGCTAAATGGAACATACAAAGGTCGACAATGATTAACTGAGCAAGGGAAACCACATACACAGACACTGGACACACCCACAGGCCCTTGAACTTGAAGACCAAATGAAGTCTGATCACTAGGGCATAAGTCAATTTTTTTTAATATTAGTATAAATTAGGAAGCCATAATTATGAGGATTTTCCCCTCTTTCACTGCCGTCTCTTGTACTCTGCCATCATAAGAGTTCTTAATGGAAATCTAGAGAAATGACTGAATCTCAGTTGCTCAGAGATAGAGGAGTTACAGTCCATGGAGCCAAGAAGTCATCAAGGAGGACAGGAATCAATAATGGCCATTAGCGAATGAAGGTCACGAGAAAAGTGATGGGCTCACAGTGTAGCTGGGGAAATTTAACTTAATTTGTAGGGAAAACTTGCAAATCACAGGAAGAGATTAAGAAGTGGAGGAAGGTGCAAGTGGATAGGGAAATAGCACTCAAGTGGAGCTCATTAACAGGAAAAAAAAAAAAAAGATAAAACACCAGTCCTCTCGAGGATAATGAAAATCCTCTCATCCAGCACGCCTAGTATAGGTGCCAGAAATACCCCATTGGAGCTCTTGGTATGTGATCTCAGGAATGATTTCCTGCTACTTCTCTCTGCTCCTTACCCAAGCCACGCACATGGTTCAGCTCAGAGTCTCAGAAACAGAAGAGACTGCCAGAGAAGAGAGAATAAAGTCCATGCTCCAAAGGACGGAGGGTTCTGAGTTCCTCACCTGAATTCCATATTCTGAAGTGTGTAGAGGATCTGTCAATAGTCTACGGCGCAGCTCCCTGTGAGAGCAGTCTAGGAGGCAGCCACTCTGTTTTTGTTTAAATTCCTCTGCTAACATGGATCTCATGACTCCTTAGGACAGCCTGTCGAGTTAATAAACAACCTACTGCATAGAAAACTGTTCCTTTTACTGATCTAGAATCCTCCCCACCTTTCAATATACACTTTGATGGCTTCAATGGCTTAGAAGTCTAACCTATTCAGGCTGGAAGGAAAAACAGGTCATCTATTATGGTTCCCTGATCAAGTCCATTCAAGATGAGTTTCAACTGGAGGTTTATGTTTGTGCATATACATATATATGTGTACTTGATGAATTTCTGTGTGTATGTGTGTGTATGTGTGTGTGTTTACACACTACAGTTTCTGCTATTCCATGTATTGTTGTACACAAGATAGAAATACGTTAATGACAGTCTTGGTCCTTAAGGAACTTATCCTCCATTAAGAGATGGAAATGACGAAATAAAAAGATAGAGCACATACTAAGTGCTAAGTTACTTAATAATAATTATGAGGGCTTCCCTGGTGGCACAGTGGTTGAGAATCCGCCTGCCGACGCAGGGAACATGGGTTCGTGCCCCGGTCTGGGAAGATCCCACATGCCGCGGAGCGGCTGGGCCCGTGAGCCATGGCCGCTGAGCCTGCGCGCCCGGAGCCTGTGCTCCGCAACGGGAGGGGCCACAACAGTGAGAGGCCCGCGTACCACAAAAAAACAAAACAAAACAAAACAAAAAACCACAAAAATAATAATTATGATAATATGCCATTTTTGATTCTCAAAATAAGCCTTCAAATAAGGAAACTGAAGCTCGGGCAGGTGAAGTAGTTTCTCAAGATCACCCAGGTAGAAGATAGTGAAGCTCAGATTTGAAGTTTCATATGCTGGCTCTAAGCCTGTACTCTTTCAACCAATCCCACATGCAGACCTGTAATACAACGCATGCTATGACACATTACGTTTTATTTATGACATAATCACATTTAAATTCGAAGAAAGAGATTCTTCTTGCCTAGAAAAACAAGAAGCAAGAACCAAAGAAGGCTACATGGTAGACGCAGCCATCGGCATAAGGCCATAAAGGTCTGATACTGTGATCCTAACAGTGACAAATATCCTCATACATTATGTTTGCATTCAAAGACCAAAACCGTCCTGATACATAGTAGGTGCTAAAATTAATCACTGCAAAAATGAAAAAGGACAGTTTATCGCCAGGTAAGAGTTGTATAAAACCATAGAGATAAGAGGTATAGACTGCTCCATAGACTAACCAGTGCTTAGAATTTTTATCTGGCCTTTTGGAATTTGGCACAAAGAACTAGGAGCATGGCGGTTGGGTCAGAAAATATATATCTGAACCCAGGTTTGCAAGAACCTGGTTACATTCTTACTCTTTTTAATTCTATGTTGTAGGCAATGAGGAATGGGGCAAACACTTGATCAGGGAAATGCTTACACGATTCCTTTGGCAGTAGTTACGATATGAGGAGATGGATGGAGGGGCCTTTTCACTATTCCTAGTAAGGGGGATGCTGAACCAGTGTGATGCTACGGAGGGTGGAAGAGGAGGTGGACAGATATAACTTCACTGAGGTAGAACCAATGGGACCTGGAAACCCAAAGATTTAAGAGTGAGTAAGAGAACAGAGTTGAATATGACTCTAAGGCACTGAGGCTGGGATACAGGGAATACAGAAATATGGAAGCTATAGAAAAAGTTGATTTTGAATGGCGGGATGTTCCACTGCCAGCTCACATAAAATTGAAAGCGAGTGACGGTGTTTTTTTAAGATGTTCTCTGCAGAAAATGACTGGTTTCAAAGATGTGGGTGAAGGATGAGGCAGAGTATCTTTAAAAATAGCCATACACCTTATCTAATCCAATACTATCCAATACAGTATCACATTTTCTAGTTATTTTGATAGCACAGTTTTAGTTTATACATTACATTTTACATATATATGTATATATACATATATATATTTGTTTCTTTTGTAACATCATTAGACTTCACCCCATTTCCAGTCTGCAAAACCTGAGAAAGGAAAAGTAGAGAGAATTCTCTTGTTATTGAATCCATTAAACCCATCTGGGGAAAGAGACAAGAGTCATCTTATGCCATATCCCCTCCAAGCCCCTTTGGTGTGAGTGGCTTAGAAGTCTTGGAGATGCTGTGTTGAATGCCAGCATATCTGAAGGAAGAAGAGGAAGAAGGGTCATGGTGACCTGGTGAATATAAAACAAGCTATCAAACAACAAGGCAAATAAAATGCTGAAATTGGCTTGGCAGCAATATTCAACAAGGACTAGATGATGAGCAGTAGTGCCATGAATCAGCACAGAGAGAAACTATTTTAAGTCCCAGAGTGTTTTCTGACTATAGCCAGATATATTAACAAAAGTTTATGGATCTGCCTCTTATGCCTGAGGTTAGATGAGAGGACCTCTGGTAGGAAGTGATGACTTCATGTATAACTTTGCTGTACACCTGAAACCAACACAACACTGTAAATCAATTATACTTCAATTAAAAAAACAAATGCCTTTGGAAACAAAAGAAAAGAAAGAAAAAAGGAAAGAGCTGATGACGTCAATGAGCCTCTGGATCAAGGAGAGTCTAGAAAAAGTTAGACCTGATTTATCAGATCCATGAGCCAATACTGTTTTAAAATTTTTTTTTCTTAAAACAGGTTGCATTTTTCTATCACAGGTCTTGACGGAGTTTTGATCAATAAATCATTTCACATCATTGATTTGAGGACTGTTTAAAACAACATATGCAAAGCACTCTGCACAGAGCTTGGCACACAGTAAGTGCTCAAGAAATGGGGCTTGGGGGCTTCCCTGGTGGCGCAGTGGTTGCGCGTCCGCCTGCCGATGCAGGGGAACTGGGTTCGCGCCCCAGTCTGGGAGGATCCCACATGCCACGGAGCGGCTGGGCCCGTGAGCCATGGCCGCTGGGTCTGCGTGTCCGGAGCCTGTGCTCCACAAAGGGAGAGGCCACAGCGGTGAGAGGCCCGCATACCACAAAAAAAAAAAAAAAAAAGAAAAGAAAAGAAATGGGGCTTGTTGCCAAAGATGTGCAATGGGAATTCATTCACACTGACTGGCATTGAACAATGGGGATGAATGAGAATGTGGAAACTTGCTCAGACACATTGAGTATGGAGCCGGAAGTATCCCTATATCCCTCTGCTATATAATACAGCTGTCTTATGCCCCCTGAGGGATACCACTGAAACAAGATGGCATTCCAGAATAACAACGGGTTCATTGTCGAGCTGACTCTTAATTTTCCATGTGTGAACTTGTCACAGAAAACATGTAATCGCCATTCAGCTGTCCCTGTTTCCAGCCAGCCCCCTATGTGTCAGAAAGACATAAGCAATAAGGTACATCTGAATGTATTTTTAATTAAGTGAAACAGTTCTAAGATTGCCTTGTCTTTTGCATAGATAATAGATCACTGAGTGGTTTCTAACGAAAACTGCCTTCCATTGCTTTGTCCTAAACTCGAATCAGATGCCAGCAAACCACATTCATCAACGTCACAGTAAACTTGGCTTTTGGCAAAAGCTTCACTTATTCAAGGCCTTTGGCTAACACTGGTCCTCCGTTTCATGTTCTTCTTCAGTGTCAAATGCAACACGTTGGCTCTTATCTATCCAACTGTTAAACTAAGTTATTAGGGGGGATACAGGTGGAAAATAAGTCTTGAGTTTTGAGCTGATCTTTACTATCGCAAGCAAGAGCCATGGACCCAGAGAGACCAAGTTTCAAAACCTGGCTGTATTACATTTTATGCTGGGTAAACTACATCACTTTTCTATTTCATCAAAACAAGAGTACAAATCCCTACCTCACAGTCCTGTTATGAGGATCAAAGGGCATGATTTATCATGTGCCCAGACCATTGTATATAGTTAATTAACAAATACAAATCCCTATTATGGAACATGATCTTGCTGGCACTCAGTTCTCCCATCTGTATTTTTTCCGTAATGAAAATCTATCCCTCTATGTTATGATAACAGAATCTTTTTCTCTTTTTTTTTTTCCTGTTTAGAAATCTTCTCTCCTCCAACCTTGAGCCATGCAGTTTAACTGGGACTCAACACCATCTCCTATTTCAGCTCCCAGGGAAGATATGTGTCTGACCTACCTAAGTAATGCAGACTACTGGGATTCAATCCCTGGAAACATAAGGAAAGAGGCAGACTGGTTTGATGGAGCTTCCAAACTGTTAGGTTGTAAGACTAAAGCTGATGATGTCCATCATTGCTACGAATGGGGAAAGCAACCTGAGAATGAAGCCAACATGGGGGAGAAACAAAACTAAGAGACGTAAAAAGTCAGCTACTATTAATAATATTACTATTAGCCAGTGGGAACGTAAAACAACTCTTAGATGCCAGGCATATAACCAGTTCACAAGAAACATCTCATTTGATTAAGTAGGTATTAATTATCTTCACTTTACAGGGGAAAAAAACTGAGGCACACAGAACTTAACTTCCCCATGACCCCTTACTTAGTAAATGGCAAAGCTAGAACTCACACCTCGGTATCTCTGAGCTCCTTAACTTCCAGGCTGTACTGCCTCCCAGTATAATTGATTTCTGACATAGTAAAGAACAAGACTGCTATAGCAGTTAGTTGAATGAAAAGACACCTATTCTATTAAGGGCAATATTGTGCTAAAATATGTTTTATAAGATGCTCTAAACGTGTAAATCAGTTTTGGAAGCAATTTAAACTCCTTGGAAGAAAGTTCATATGTATGTCAGTATGATAGTACTATCAACAACCACCATGAATAGTAAGGATAAACTGTTACACTCCATAATTGTTTCACAATTGCCATTGATTACTTCCAGGGGTGGCATTACTACTGCCACCTAAAATAAAGATATTTCTTAAGTGTACTACGTGATGAGGAAAAGATATGAATTCACCTTCATTTTTCTCCATGGGAAATGCTATATTATTACCCAGGGTCACTCGTCAATTCAATTTAGCACTAGAAAAGTTCCCCTTAGTCACCTCTACACTCCCACAGCCAGGCTTCAAGCAGAAATGATTAATGAGAGCTTCTTTCAGTTAAGCTTGCTGAATAATCCTAGATAGCCCTATAGCTCTTATGTAATTTGAAGCAACTGATTTCCAGGAGTCTAATAAATACTGCTTTGAATCACACCTTTTCTGCCAGCCTTAGGAAGTTGCTCAGTCAAAAACTACAGACCATGTGGCCAGAGACCAAGAGATTTCATCAACAGTCATGTGCACTGTGCAATTTACAAGGTCTCAGGCTTTCTCTGGAAAAACCAACCTAGCTTAAAGAACCCAAGGAGGCCATTTGCCAAGCCCAGTTGGAGAGGTACACACGCAGGCATGGTGGCCAAAAGAGCTTTGGATTTTCTCTACTCATCTGCCTGAATGGGCTCGATTTCTAGGGCTCACAGCTCCAGCCCAGAAAAAAAATTCCAAGAGGCCTAGGCAATAGAGTCCACTGATTCAGTAGCTCATGGGCTTTGAAGCCATTCTGCCTGCATTTGAATCCTGGCTCTGCCACTTTCCGGCTGTGTGACCTTGGCTAAATTACTTGACCTCTCCATGCCAAAGGTTCCCGATCTGTTAGGGATGATAATGCAAGGCTTACTTCATAGAATTGGTCTGAGGATTAAATTGCTTAAGTTTGAATAATGCCTATCACAATATCAGGCCTTGAATGGAGAGACTCCATTCCCAGAGGCAGAGAAGGGGTATCATTCATTTCACTCAACAGACAGATGAATTAGAATTTATATATGAGCATGTGTATAGTTTTTATAAAGATAATGATATGACATTTGGTTACAAGGGCTTTGCTAATCAGGCTTACAGATAGAAGAACCCCATTCCAAGAACAGATAAGAATGGGTTCAATTACGACCAGCCAAAGCCATGATGGATTTGTTCACCTCCCAAAGCTGTGTGTAAATAAAGCCCTTCAGTGAGCTAGAAGATACTGTGTACCATGTACCGCTTAACATGGGAAATTCTCTCATCCGTTTTTGTTTTTGTTTTTGGTCAATGTTTTTCTTTGTTTCTATTGGTTGGAACAAACTTCTCTCCAGTCGTTTGAGAACTGCAACTTTCTGCCTCAACTGCTGGGTCCACATGCAGATATATTCAGTCACCTGGAAGCTGGACTTAAGGAACGATTGGTCCCTCATACCTTCTCATTGGCAAAGCATCAACTTCATTTCCAGGTTAAACCAGGGGAACCACATTAATTTCATTTGGTCTTTTATTTATTTATTCTCTGAGGCCTTTCTATGAACATATAACACCCAGTAAAAGAGAAAAAAATATGGACCTGCTTTCCAAAAAGTGACTTTATAATTTACAGGCAAAACACATGGAGATGCAAGGTATCTCATGAATAAGGGACAAAATGAATAAGTGAGGAAGAGAAGAAATGCTGATCAGAGAAGGGAGACTCAGTGACAGCTACAACTGAATTCCTGGAGAGGGGCATCCAACTTAGATGCCAGAAACAAAGCTTCAGCCATTCCTTAGTGGGAGCAGCAGGGAAGAGGTGAGTAAGTTCTGAGCAACAGAAACCCTATGTAGTTATCAATGTCTCTGTGATGCGGGAAGAAGTATCTTTCCATGTAGAAGTCTCTATGTGTTAACTCTGAGCCAGTTTGTTTGCAAATGACTTGTCTTTTACTTTTTCAGGCAGTTTCACTAGTGTTGGAAGAGATTTATCTGCTCTCTGGCTTTCAAATCCCACAGGGTCTTAGGGCAGTGTTTGAAAATAAGAAAGATAAAAATGCATTCCTCTTAGAAGTGAGAGAATTGGAGTGGTGGGGGAAGCTATTAGGTACGTGGAAGTCCCAAGGCATGGTGAGAGGTGCTGTGATTTCAGGAGGAGTAAAGGGGAGACAACTTTTACTGTCCTAGTTGCAGGAAGCTCATTGGCCCCTAAAAGGTCATTGGGCCAATGATTCTCAATGATGTGGACAAGGGATATTTAAACTCTTGTCTGAGCTAGTTCTGCAGAGCACTGTTTATACTGGCAGAAGTCTGAAAACAACCTAGATGCCTTTTCCATAGGCAGATTAGATAAATTAGGATAAGGCAGAATCACATCTTTTATAGGGTCTAGGTTGTAAATTCAAAAGGGACTGATAAATAATGTCAACATTACACTAGAATGCTTTGTACTTTGTTCTTATTTTGCTGGGATCTAGGCCCTTGGAAACTCAGAAGCTAAAAGGAACTTGTATTATCCCTTCTTTTCAATTGTAGTAACCCAGGGAGGGAGGCCACCTCTAATTTAACCAGAGGGATGGGCTCAGGAGGTAAAAAAAAAAAAAAAAAAAAAAAAAAGATTACTTTCTTTGCCTCTTTCTTTTCTGTGTTGTTCAAGCCACCCAGTCTATGGTATTTTGTTATAGCAGTCAAAGCTGACTAAGAAAAAACAATTACTAATATGTATATTTATATTTACACGCATTTAGTAATTCAGAGAACATTTATGGAAGGATAAGTAAGAAATTAAAAACACTGGTTGCGTCCCATATGATTATGAGAATGCCTAGAAGACTTGAAAGCAGGCATGGGAAGAGGATCTGCTTTTAGACCAAACAAGATCTACTTATTTACACTGAAAACCTTTATATGAACATGCCGTATATGTGTGTATCATGCTTTTAGTAATAAAAGTCACTATTAAAATGTTCTTAAGTGTCTGTCTCAAAGTCTTATCAAAATATAACAAAACAACAGTTACAAAGCCCCTGTTGTCCATTAATATCAGTTATCTATGTTGGGGCTGTTAAGTGATTTATGACACTGCTTTAACATTCCCTTCAGATGTTTACCACTCCAATGTCACCTTCTGCCCTAGGGGATGTGTGCGTAACCCAATAAGAACAGACTTCATGTGAGAGTTCTGGGTGAGGAAAAGATTCCAATGCTCATTTTCACAGGTGATATCTTAAATGTGCTAGAAAATAGAGTGAGACTTACCAGTAGAACCTGTTCGGTACGACCCCTTCCTGGATAAGCTGCCACCTTCTCCCAAATTCAGCTGAGCTGTATAACTGTGGACAACAGAAAGTATTCAACACCACGACTTTACGGTACATTGAATGCACAAACATCGGTTCACTGGATTATTATTATGTTATTATTATTATTATTAACAATAATAATATCTACCATTTATTTAGCACCCATGCTATGCCAGATGAGTGCTCTGCGTATCAGTTCTACTCCCCACGTACATTCTGCAAGGCAGATATTAATATCCCCATTTTACAGCTGAGCAAACTGAAGCTCACAAAGATTAAGTGATTTGTTGGAAATCACATGCCACTGGGATTCATACCCCGTTTTGCCTGGCGAGCTGTACCGCTGGCCCTAGCATAGGCAGACTGCTGTCTGGAATACAAAGAAGTCCAAAATCTAGACCTGGCTCTCAGAAAGCCAATAGTATAACCAAAACCTGACTGAAATAATGAGCATGACGCCAGTGATAATGGAATGCAAAGGAAGGAGACTCAGAAGTTAATCAGGGATGCTTCCGAGATATGTGGGGATTCAATTGGGATCTGAATAAATGGCAGAATTCAAACTGACAAAAATGGGACGGGCATTACTCACAAAGGGAACAACGTGGGTGAAAGGTGAGAAATGCAGGGACGGTATATGAATAAGCGTGGCTTATCTAAATAAATTTAGATGAAAATGTTGAGGGCAACTTGAAAAAGGCTTTGAAGGCCAAGTTAGGGAGACCAGAATCGATCCTGCAGGCAAGAGGAGCCAGTATTGGTTTTTTAAAAAGGAAGCAGAGGAACTTCAGGCTCGAACAGCAGCCCACATGGACTAAGCTCTTACTATGATCCAAGAGCTTCTCATGCATTCCTTCATTTAATCCGCACACAATCACTCCCAGTATTATGGCCATTTTACTGATGGTTATTGAAGATTTCAAGTCCAGTTGCTTACACTGCTTCAGTGCTTTCCAAGGGCAACTGCAAGGAAACACTTCTCATGAGACAGGGTCTAACCCTCCAAATACCCCTTCCCCTCCAAAGGTCTTTCTTCTCTTACATCTCGTTCTTCATTGCTGGCTTGCTGCATACCCCTGCTCTTCTCCAGTAATTTTTATAGCACCATGGAACCTTTTCTGCCTCTAGAAGTATCCTCTGATGGCAGCCCAGAGATTCCTATTACTCTAGGTATCCTGGTTCCCATGGACATTTGGCTGCTGATTTGAAAAATATCATTTGGAACATCTCCTTTCTGGTATGTGCCTGGTCTGTCACCCACTCACATCCCAGTCGTCCACCACTGCACTTGCCAGATCCCACAGCGAATGGATGGTGAGTCACTCTGTACTGAGTACTATGATTGTCCTCCCTCTCCAGCCCCAGCACTCAGTGAAGGGTCAAATGACTCACCAAGTGACTCACCAAGGCTGCAGATGTACCAGCCATGTCCAAGAAATAAGTCAGCTCAAGTGGGTACTTACTGACCCTTGGAAGAGCTTGCTACGACACTGTATCCACTGGATCAAAACACATCCTGAAGTCAAAAAAAGCCTGAAATATTTGGCTACCAAAGCGAGCAGCTCACTTGGCCCCAACTACAGAGTATTTGGGCATCCAGCCAAGAAGAATCTGTGGCTTTTTCTTTCAAGTCTTATTATTTTTCTCTGCCCCATCATGCCTGGGGGAGAAAGGTTTCCTGGGTACATTTCATGCTTGATTCATTTTAAGAGCACCAAGGAGAAATGGGGAGACAGCTCCCCTCACAGAGATAACAGAAGATAAGACAGCATGCTCCCTCTTGATTCAGAACCCAAGCAGCCAGAGGGTGCATGTCCTGCTTCTTGTTTCCCAGTATGTCCTGAACACTCGCATTTTAATATTGGGACTTGGATTACAACAGCAAGCACTTGATCCGGAGTGTCTGATACTTCCTCTCCCCTTGCACCATCTTTTTTAATTGAAACCCAGAGCTGCACTGCTTTCTACAAGTTTAAAGGAAACAGAGATCACACCACTGTGTGTGCCTATATCTATTTATAAATGGATGTTAATACCTATATTTATATACAAAGATTTATGCAAATGTAAGAGAATCAGGGTGGTTTGAAATAATAATAATTCTCTGTGAAGGCTAGACTCGCCACATATATTCTGAAAATCATATATAAACTCTGAGCTCTCCTAAGGCTACACCAAGAGATTGCCATCTCGGCCTTTACACAGAATTCATCTCTGTGAGGAATTGTTGGGTTCCAGCCTCTGTGTGTATATATTTTTTTTTCTTCTATGTCTTTTTTAATTGATCTCCCTAGGCTTGGATTCAGAACCTGTGGACCAGTCAGGTATGTCCCATGATATTTGTTTTTATCCTCTTCAAGGGGATCCTTTGTTATTTGTGAGCATCCAGAGGCCCCTCAAGCAGTGGGTACACCAAACAATCCAATAAACCAAGCCTCTCTTATTCAGCTCAGTGACACCTTTTATAGTTTCCTATCTCAAAAGGTACCCTTTAGTGTCAATGGACTGGCTTTCTCATCTTTCCATTCACACGTGGGCACATGCCCCCTGCCATGCCTTCACTGGTGCTACCCACTCTGGCAGAGGTGGCTTCAAGACTTGCCTACCTCAATGCCTACCTCTTCTTTTTCGGTCCAGATCAGAGGACATCTTTTTTATGAACCCTCTCCTACACACTGAGATTTCCCAGTGGCCTCATTTCCAAAGAATTATGGTACAAGGAATGCTATCAAACTATACTCCACATATTTATATTTAACTTTCTTAATAGCCTTTCAAGAGAGCCTTTTATTAATGCAAGGCAGAAATTCCTTCCTATCTAAAATCACTCTAAAATATCTGAGATCACTCACTGCCTCTTTGATGAGATCACAAAGTTTTTAGGTGTCTGGAATCCCATCCTTCTGTGTCTATAGAGCACCTAGCACATAGTAGATGATGAAGGTAAAAAAAAAAAGTATTGAGTTTACATCATGCAAATTGCCTAGTAATGGATCTACCTAGTAAAACACTCAGGTTTCCCAAAGGACAGACAAAGGTAATTTAGCAGAGGAATATGTTTTACTTCCATGGATCCATAGCTAGAGGTCTGTACCTAAAACCAACAAACAAAACTATAAATATCAGTACACTTGAAACTTGCAAGGACTTGCAGGCAGGGTCTTGAATATTCGCCCCTAGACAGAGCTGCTCTATATACTCTACCTACTATTTCAAACCTTTTCTCCCTAAGAAGTTAATTGTCCAGCCTGATGTTATACCAAGAAAAGAAGAAAACAACCCAATGCCATCCAAGATAATGTGCTAATTAAACCTGCGGAGTCTGGCAGCAAAGTTTTCCTCCACTAAAAACAGTGTGATCAAAGCCTTTTTTACCCAATGACTGTCTCAGTCACCAGTGGAAGGCTTTCCATGTAGAAGGAGTCAATGTCCTTTAATAAAATTCAAAGTGTTGGCAGCACCTAAATAAGATTTATTTCCCTCTCTGTCTGTCTCCCGCTCCAAGGTTTCTCAGTTCTGTCAGAACACAGAACTGAGAACTATCATTACTATCTGTCACATCAGAGAAAGCATCGGCCGCTTTCTCCAGCAGTGCCAAGCCTAGAGAACGAGGGAGGTAGAAAGATCGGGGGAGGAAGAGAATATTTCAACTAGTTTTAGGAGAGTGCTGCTCATCTACTAACCCTCTGTCATGAACCCCCAAAGGCCATTCTTGGAGGGGTTTAGTTTTGTTTTGTTTTGCTAACACTGGTACAAAATATTGGGAAAAAACGGAGTAGACATTTTAGAAAAGGAGGGGAGAAGGATTCTGGTTAACTAAGAATGTTAGGCAGACAATCCTTCCTGTTTAGAATCACTCTAAACTATCTGAGACCACTTCCCCATCTCAGTAGATACAACTTAATGAGCACAAACCCATTGTTCATCTATGCTCTCAAGACCTATTAGCAGCCTCAGGGCCCAACCCTCTCCTTCATTATTATGCTGGTCTGGGGCTGTCAACACTTCTCACCATGTTCCTCCTCTGAAGATTTAGCCCATCCTTCCTTCTTCCCTTCCTCCCTCCCTTTCTTCTTTCCTTCCTTCCTTTCTTCCTTCCTTCTATTTTTTTTTTTTTTGACATCTCTCACATTGACTTGTTTTCTTGCCATCTGCCTTTGTCTGCTATAAGAAGAGTGCAGATAAAAATACAGTTAACTGCAAAGGATCCAATTGCAAGGGTTGGTTTTACTATGAGCTTTTAACCAATTGTACAATCATCTCTGGTGTCATGCTCCAGAGGCCTGCAGGGCTGCAAGTTGGCTGAGGGGCACAGGTTCCAAGGGAGAATAAAGAGAGAGGCCACAGGAGGACAGATAGCTTGGGGGTGGGCAAAAGTGAGATGCATTGACTTTGCTCAGGACCTAAACTATAGCAGATTAAAATGGGCTGAAAGAAGTCGGGTATGAGAGCAGCTGTTTCCAACTTTCATTTTCCATCTTACCATTCACAATTTGGTTGAATCCCTAGCAGAGTGGCATCTTTCTTTGAATAGAAATTCCACTTCCTTGTGTTAACGCAAAAGCTTGCAAGCACCACTGTCTCCAAAAAGTCTTCTCAATAGTTCTGAATCAGATCAATGCAGCCCCTCATTTTAGATTGTTAGATAGGTACACATTAGGAATTTTCTTTTGCAGCTAGGAAATCGGTGCAAGGACACCATTTGGTAGAAGGTAAGAGTGACAGCATGTTTCAGTCTTTGGTTGATGGGATTGGATGCTTTCACCACAAAGGTCCCCACGGTGACTTTCCCATCAGGAGGCAGGTCCCTGGGTCTCCCCCACGTGGGCTCCTGCAGAGGTTTCCTTGTTGGAGGAACACTTCCTGCAGTTGGTTCTTTTCAAGGTTGCCTGCTCCCTCCCCTTTCCTTCTCTGCCCTTAACATTTTAGAGGCAGGAGGCTTGCAAATTGCCCTTCTGGAAAAGGCTGACAGAAAACCCTGCCAGTTCTATTTGATTTGCCTCATCCTAATACCGCCCTGGGGATGGCCTGGGTGCAAAGCACTCATCCAGCTCAGGACTCTCCAGTTCTCACTGCTGTTACTGCATTGTTTTTAGCAAGAAAGAGATGGGAACTTGAGGACTCCAAATAAATTTCTAATGCCAGCCCCCAAGGCATTGCAAATATCAAGCACTCTCCTCCCCCAGCCTCAATAGGAAGAAAATCAGTCCAGAGAAATCCATGGTCTTCAGAGATAAGCTCTGCTGCTCTAGTTGCACAGCACAGGAAGCCAGAACCCACTCTTAGGGGAAATCACATTATAAAGGACCTAAAACTTCACCCAGCGCTGACACAAGCCTTCTCCTTGGCCAGTGGGTACAGGGCTAGATAGAGAACCATGATGACCCATTCCAGACCAGCTCCCCCAAACCCCGAAAGATGTAAGTTCCCCAAAAAGAAAGCTAGCTTCTCAGGGGATATCACACACAAAGCATAGTAAGTGTTATATTTTGTCCAGAGTGCTATGGTGGCTTATGTAAGACAGGAAGAAGCTGGGAATCTGCCAAAGCTTTCAAGGTGGGACTAGGAATACAGTAAAAAGTTCTTAATTTGAAGATGTGAAAAAAGAGTGTTCCAGGGCAAGTGGGTCAGTCTGAGCCAAAAAACATAGCAGCAAAGGTTAGAGTGGTACCTTTGTTCTTCTTTTGTCAACTTCAGGAGACCCAGTTTGGTGGAGGTGCGTAAAGGGAAGTGAAGTGGGAGTGGAGGCTATAAACATGGCCTGGGAGCAGACTCGATGGATGCAATCCTACCATAACTTGCGGGACGCTAATGGAGACTGTTCCCAAAGGTCAAAGGACAAGGGCACCAAGGCTGAGTGCTCAGGCTTTGCTGATGAAGAGAGAGCAGGAATGATGACACGTCACCGGCTCCATCAATCTCTGTGAAGGCTGGATTTATCAAATCTGTCACTGGCCATTCCCCAGCTGTCACCGAATTCTGTCACACACCCCATGGCTGTGTTTGGCACTTTGAGGCAAGCTTGGGAGATTAGACATACGGAACTGGGGCTGGCTGGGCAACAAGGGTAAATATGTGGCTGTGGACCAGTTCAATTCACGGACTCTTCCTGTGCTCCCAGGTCTGGAGGTACTTAGGGAAATTTCAAATGGACTCTCGGCCTTAAAGCTTCTATAATATAGATATGGAAATAAATGGAAGATAAGTAAAATAATTAGAAGCTAGTAAGGATCTGTATCACAGATCCCCAATATCAAGACACTGATGGGAAAAAATGAATAGCCCTCAATAACCATGTAATCATACCATTATTTAAATGAATATATGATGAAGCTCAGCAGGTTTTGAGAGACAAAAATAAGCAGCAGGAGAAAATCGTCACTTGGGACCTAACTGGAAGTGTGCCTCCGTAAGATGGATGCATTAGCCGTGTGAAGATGGAACAGAGGAGAGAGATCAGTTAGAAGGTGACTGCATCAGGGCAGGGAAGAGATGGGTGCCTGATTGAGTCAGGGGCCCTGGGTGCGGGAAGGAGGAAAGGCAATAACAATAACAATAACAACAAATAATAAACAAAATTTTAAAAGGAAAAAAATCTGACTAGAAGTAGAGCGTAAGAGAGGGTCACATTTTTCTTTTAACTGAAATATAGTTGATTTATAATGCTGTGTTAGTTTCAGGTGTACAGCAAAGTGATTCAGATATATATATATATATACATGAGTGTGTATATATATATACTCTTTTTCAGATTCTTTTCTATTATAGGTTATTGCAAGATATTGAATATAGTTCCCTGTGCTATATACACACAGGGAACTATAAATTTTGTCTTAAATTTGAATGATGGGCTTTAGATGCTTTTCTGGAATATCCAGATATTTAATCTAATCATTCCAAGGACTACTGATTTATTTTTATTTATTTATTTATTTTTGCTTTTTAATTTACTTATTATTGAAGTATAGTTGATTTACAATGTTGTGTTAGTTTTTGGTGTACAGCAAAGTGGTTCAGTTATATATATATGCATATATATATTCTTTTTCATATATATATTCTTTTTACATATATGTATTCCTTTTCATATTTTTTCCCATTATAGGTTATTACAAGACATTGAATATAGTTCCCTGTGATGTATAGTAGGACCTTGTTGCTTATCAATTTTATATAATAGTAGTGTGTATCTGTTAATCCCAAACTCCTAATTTATCCTTCCCCCCACTCCCCCTTTCCCCTTTGGTAACCATAAGTTTGTTTTCTATGTCTGTGAGTCTGTTTCTGTTTTGTAAATAACTTCATTTGTATCATGTTTTTAGATTCCACATATAAGTAATATCATATGATATTTGTCTTTCTCTGTCAGACTTACTTCACTTAGTATGATAACCTCTAGGTCCATCCATGCTGCTGCAAATGACATTATTTCATTCTTTTTTATGGCTGAGTAATAAATAGTCCATTGTGTGTGTGCGTGTGTGTGTGTGTGTATACCACATCTTCTTTATCCATTTGTCAATGGACACTTAGGTTGCTTCCATGTCTTGGCTGTTGTAAATAGTGCTGCTATGAACATTGGGACACATTTATCTTTTTGAATGAGAGTTTTCATCTTTTCTGGATAAATGCTCAGGAATGGGATTGCTGGATCATATGGTAGCTCTATTTTTAGTTTTTTAATGAATCTCCATACTGTTTTCCATAGTGACTGCACCAGTTTACAGAGAGGGTCACTTCTGAAAGCTCCAGTCATTTTACTTGGGCAGGGGGAGATTGTACACACAGACCCCTGGGACTAGAGCTGGTGCAAGGTTGGAAGAGATGAGCAGGGGTCACAGTGTTTCAGTCACAAGCTGGTCCAAGGGTTCACAAGGGACTGCTGGCTGCCTGGGAAGCAGCCAGGGACAATTCCCCTCTGACTTGCCGGTCCCTCCCTCTCCCTTCCTCTGCTGTGTGATCTTCAAACAACAGTTTTCTCTCTGCTGTGAAACTCAGCTCTTGAAATGTGTACTAGTGCATCTGTCAGAGGGAACAGGTCTCATGGTAGGTTGGAGAGTGGAAAGATGGTTACATAAAAATGGAAAAAAAAATTGTCAATTAAAGAAAAGGAAAAAAAGAAAAGTATCGCAATGGCTTTTGTAGGGAGGCAATTGTTTTGGTGCAGCGAGGACTGAGTCAAGAGGGTCAAACCTGGATAAGACTCCTGGCTCTACCAACCACCTTGGGAATTTTCTTAACCTTTCAGAGCCTCAGATTCCCCAAATTCTAACGGGCATAATGATACATCTGATGTTTCATGTAAGAATAGAGCTGAGGTATCAATGTGAAAAGTCTGGCATAAGGCTTGCCACAGAGTAAAAGGTCAATACTAGTTGTCACACTCTCCCCTTTCTGCTGATGATTGCCTCTAGCCTGAGCTGTCCACAGGCCCTGAGGAAGGGAGTAATGGCAAGGAGAAGAACTTGTAATTGCTTTTTTCTTCCTGACTTTCAGGAAGCCAAGGAAGGACCTTAAACAATGCGTCCATGTCCCCAGCCTCTGAGGTTGGATATTGCTTAGCATGGCCTTTCCTGGAGTAGCTGAGGCTGTTTGGCTTTGGATCACAAGTCTTCTTGTTCTGGGACATTTTCTCATCATGACTATAGTTAGATCAGCTAGGTAGGCATTGGAATTAAGCAAGTCAAGAGAGTGAGAGCCTTTCAGATCAGAATCTGTGACTCTATCTCATAGAATTTTTTTTTAACACCTTTATTGGAGTATAATTGCTTTACAGTGTTGTGTTAGTTTCTACTGTATAACAAAGTGAATCAGCTATATGCATACGTATATCCCCATATCCCCTCCCTCTTGCGTCTCCCTCCCAGCCTACGTATCCCACCCCTCTAGGTGGTCACAAAGCACCGAGCTGATCTCCCTGTGCCATGCGGCTGCTTCCCACTAGCTAGCTATTTTACATTTGCTAGTGTATATATGTCAATGCTATGCTCTCACTTTGTCCCAGCTTACCCGTCCCCCTCCCCATGTCCTCAAGTCCATTCTCTACATCTGTGCCTTTATTCCTGTCCTTCCCCTAGGTTCATTAGAACCAATTTTTTTTTTTTAGATTCCATATATATTTGTTAGCATACAGTATTTGTTTTTCTCTTTCTGACTTACTTCACTCTTTATGACAGACTCTATGTCCATCCACCTCACTACAAATAACTCAATTTCATTTCTTTTTATGGCTAAGCAATATTCCATTGTATATATGTGCCACATCTTCTTTATCCATTCATCTCTCGATGGACACTTAGGTTGCTTCCATGTCCTGGCTATTGTAAATAGTGCTGCAATGAACATTGTGGTACATGACTATTTTTGAATTATGATTTTCTCAGGGTATATGCCCAGCAGTGGGATAGCTGGGTCGTATGGTAGTTCTATTTGTAGTTTTTAAAGGAACCTCCATAGTGTTCTCTATAGTGGCTGTATCAATTTACATTCCCACCAACAGTGCAAGAGTGTTCCCTTTTCTCCACACCCTTTCCAGCGTTTATTGTTTCTAGAGTTTTTGATGATGGCCATTCTGACTGGTGTGAAGTGACACCTCATTGTAGTTTTGATTTGCATCTTTATAACGATTAGTGATGTTGAGCATCCTTTCATGTGTTTGTTGGCAATCTGTATATCTTCTTTGGAGAAACGACTATTTAGGTCTTCTGCCCATTTTTGGATTGGGTTGGTTGGTTGTTTTTTTTTGATATTGAGCTGCATGAGAGGATTGTATATTTTGCAGATTAATCATTTGTCAGTTGCTTCGTTTGCAAATATTTTCTCCCATTCTGAGGGTTGTCTTTTCCTCGTTTATGGTTTCCTTTGCTGTGCAAAACCTTTTAAGTTTCATTAGGTCCCATTTGTTTATTTTTGTTTATATTTCCATTTCTCTAGGAGGTGGGTCAAAAAGAATCTTGCTGTGAATTATGTCATAGAGTGTTCTGGCTAAGTTTTCCTCTAAGAGTTTTATAGTGTCTGGCCTTACATTTAGGTCTTTAATCCATTTTGGGTTTATTTTTGTGTATGGTGTTAGGGAGTGTTCTAATTTCATTCTTTTACATGTAGCTATCCAGTTTTCCCAGCACCACTTATTGAAGAGGCTGTCTTTTCTGCACTGTATACTCTCACCTCCTTTATCAAAGATAAGGTGACCATATTGTGCGTGGGTTTATCTCTGGGCTTTCTATCCTGTTCCATTGATCTATATTTCTGTT
>NC_041233.1:62110616-62134448 GCF_002837175.3 Physeter macrocephalus
CCTTAATTTCTCTTTCATATTTTTCATCATTAGTGTATAGGGATGCAAGAGATTTCTGTGCATTAATTTTGTATCCTGCTACTTTACCAAATTCATTGATTACCTCTAGCAGTTTTCTGGTAGCATCTTTAGGATTCTCTATGTATAGTATTGTGTCATCTGCAAACAGTGACAGCTTTACTTCTTTGCCAATTTGTATTCCCTTTATTTCTTTTTCTTCTCTGACTGCTGTGGCTAAAACTTCCAACACTATGTTGAATAATAGCGGTGAGAGTGGGCAACCTTGTCTTGTTCCTGATCTTAGTGGAAATGGCTTCAGTTTTTCACCATTGAGAACGATGTTGGCTGTGGGTCTGTCATATATGGCCTTTATTATGTTGAGGTAAGTTCCCTCTACGCCCACGTTCTGGAGAGTTTTTATCATAAATGAGTGTTGAATTTTGTCAAAAGCTTTTTCTGCATCTATTGAGATTATCATATGGTTTTTATCCTTCAATTTGTTAATATGGTGTATCACATTGATTGATTTGAGTATACTGAAGAATCCTTGCATTCGTGGGATAAACTCCACTTGATCATGGTGTATGAACCTTTTATTGTGCTATTGTATTCTTTTTGCTAGTATTTTGTTGAGAATTTTTGCATCTATGTTCATCAGTGATATTGGCCTGTAGTTTTCTTTCTTTGTGACATCTTTGTCTGGTTTTGGTATCAGGGTGATGGCGGCCTCATAGAATGAGTTTGGGAGTATTCCTCCCTCTGCTATATTTTGCAAGAGTTGGAGAAGGATAGGTGTTAGCTCTTCTCTAAATGTTTGGTAGAATTCGCCTGTGAAGCCATGTGATCCTGGGCCTTTGTTTGTTGGAAGATTTTTAATCACAGTATCAATTTCAGTGCTTGTGACTCATCTGTTTATATTTGCTATTTCTTCCTGGATCAGTCTTGGAAGGTTGTGCTTTTCTAAGAATTTGTCCATTTCTTCCAGGTTATCCATTTTATTGGCATATAGTTTCTTGTAGTAATCTCTCATGATCCTTTGTTTTTCTGCAGTGTCAGTTGTTTCTTCTCCTGTTTCATTTCTAATTCTGTTGATTTGAGTCTTCTCCCTTTTTTTTCTTGATGAGTCTGGCTAATGGTTTATCAACCTTGTTTATCTTCTCAAAGAACCAGCCTTTAGTTTTATTGATGCTCTTGGTTATTTAGTAGCATATTGTTTAGCCTCCATGTGTTTGTATTTTTTACAGTTTTTTTTCCTGTAACTGATATCTATTCTCATAGCGTTGTGGTCAGAAAAGATACTTGATACAATTTCAATTTCTTAAATATACCAAGGTTTGATTTGTGATGCACGATATGATCTATCCTGGAGAATGTTCCATGAGCACTTGAGAAGAAAGTGTATCCTGTTGTTTCTGGATGGAATGTCCTATAAATATCAGTTAAGTTCATCTTGTTTAATGTATCATTTAAAGCTTGTGTTTCCTTATTTATTTTCATTTTGGATGATCTGTCCACTGGTGAAAGTGGGGTACTAAAGTCCCCTACTATTACTGTGTTACTCTTGATTTTCCCTTTTATGGCTGCTAGCATTTGCCTTATGTATTGAGGTGCTCCTATGTTGGGGGCATAAATATTTACAATTGTTATATCTTATTCTTGGTTGATCCCTTGATCATTATGTAGTGTCCTTCTTTGTCTCTTGTAATAGTCTTTATTTTAAAATCTATTTTGTCTCATATGAGAATTGCTACTCAAGCTTTCTTTTGATTTCCATTTGCATGGAATATCTTTTTCCATCCCCTCACTTTCTGTCTGTTTGTGTCCGTAGGGCTAAAGTGGGTCTGCTGTAGACAGCATATATACGGGTTTGCTTTTGTATCCATTCAGCCAGTCTACGTCTTTTGTTTGGAGCATTTAATCCATTTACATTTAACGTAATTATCGATATGTATGTTCCTATTACCATTTTCTTAATTGTTTTGGGTTTGTTTTTGTGGGTCTTTTCCTTCTTCTGTGTTTCCTGCCTAGAGAAGTTCCTTTAGCATTTGTTGTAAAGCTGGTTTGGTGGTGCTGAATTCTCTTAACTTTTGCTTATCTGTAAAGGTTTTAATTTCTCTGTCGAATCTGAGTGAGATCCTTGATGCGTATAATAATCTTGGTGTAGGTTTTTCCCTTTCATCACTTTCAATATATCCTGCCACTCCGTTCTGGCTTGTAGAGTGTCTGCTGAAAGATCAGCTGTTAACCTTATGGGGATTTCCTTGTATGTTGTTTGTTGCTTTTCCCTTGCTGCTTTCAATATTTTTTCTTTGTATTTAATTTTTGATAGTTTGATTAATATGTGTCTCAGCGTGTTTCTCTTTGGGTTTATCCTGTTGGGACTCTCTGCATTTCCTGGACTTGACTATTTCCTTTCCCATGTTAGGGAAGTTTTCGACTATAATCTTTTCAAATATTTTCTCAGACCCTTTCCTTTTTTCTTCTTCTTCTGGGCTGCCTATAATTTGAATGTTGGTGCATTTAATGTTGTCCCAGAGGTCTCTGCGACTGTCCTCAATTCCCTTCATTCTTTTTTCTTTATTCTGCTCCCTGTCAGTTATTTCCACCATTTTATCTTCCAGCTCACTTATCCATTTTTCTAACTCAGTTATTCTGTTATTGATTCCTTCTAGAGTATTTTTAATTTCAGTAATTGAGTTGTTCATCACTGTTTGTTTCCTCTTTAGTTCTTCTAGATCCTTGTTAAATGTTTCTTGTATTTTCCCCATTCTGTTTCCGAGAGTTTGGATCACCCCTACTATCATTATTCTGAATTCTTTTTCAGGTAGTTTGCCTATTTCATCTTCATTTATTTGGTCTTGTAGGTTTTTACCTTGCTCCTTCTTCTGCAACAAATTTTTTTGTCGTTTCATTTTTTTTTTTTTTTGATGGTTGGTGCTGCTTTCCTGTCTTACTGGTTGTTTGGCCTGAGATGTCCAGCACTGGAGTTTGTAGGCAGTTGGATAGAACTGCGTCTTGGTGCTGAGATGAAGACCTCTGGGTGGCCTCACTCTGATTGATATTCCCTGGTGTGTGAGTTTCTCTGTTAGACCAGTGGTTTGGACTCAGAGCTCCCACCACAGGAGCTCGGGCCCAACCTCTGCCCTGGGAACTAAGATCCCGCAAGCTCTCAGGCTGAAACTTCTTTCCAGGGACTAAGTCGGAAAGGAAGGACTAATTTCTTTAAGCAGGAGCACAGCAAGAGGGCAGGCATGCAGGCCCAAAAAACCATTCTTATCCACTCTGATTCTGATAGTATTATTCTGGTATATTAATCACCTGCTATTCATAGTCAGATTATACTCTGCAATCCAAAAATGTTAATACACTGACTGAACTCACCATTCTGGCAAGAATCCTTTATATCGATAAATACTGAATTGAGGCCTATGTTCTTCTTAACTATTTACCTGGAGTAGCAGGATATTAGTACTTGAACCATTCATTATGATTAAAATGTCCTTGTTGCTTGTGAAGATTAGAGGACCCAACCCTTCGCTCTGTTCAGTGGCCACCAACTGGATCCTTAGTTTCACTTAACTTCTTGGAAAATGCATGTTGTTGTTCACAAAGAGAACAGGAGGGTGGTGAGGAAATGTATCACTTCTTCAGTAATAAGTGTTGACATGCAGCAAAAATCGATTGAGTGGAACCGAGGTGGTGGCAGTAGCGATGGCTGGAGGGGGGACCTGCGTGGGAGCAGCAGGGGCGAGGGGACCCACTCCACCAGCTCAGGAACTAGGCTGTTTTCACTTGAAGGGAAAAGGAGGTGCGGAAAGGGGCCGAAGAGCAAGCGAGGATGGGTGTGGGAAAGGGAGGTGAGGAGGGTAATTCTCCCATCTGGAAGTCCTGGGAAAGCCATCTCATAGTATTTTATATTAAGGGTCTAGCTCAGTAAAGGGACCCAGTCATTTTAGAAGGGTAGCTGACTTCTGGTTTCTCTTCCTCTTGCCAGCTCTGAGATCCTGGCTGGGCCTCTGGATCTCTTGGAACACCTAATGTGCCATTTGTAATCTGAACTTACAATATCCTATTATACTGAAGGGAGGAAGTTGGAAAAGATAACATTTAAAAAAAATTTTTAGTATGAAACCTACAGAGTCATAACTTCACAAAATATGTCTATTTACAAGGCCAAGACTGCCTCCTTCTCAAACCACTCCCCTCCTTGGCAACACTGCTGGCAGCAACCATGCTTGACAAGGCAGGATACAAGAAAATTTGACCATTACTAGATTCTAAAGGGCCACACTCAGAGACAGTTTTTTTTCTGGATATCCCTCGAGCTCATTTAAGAAAAAGGTCCATGCCCTCTTAGGATGTCAAATGTCCTTCAAAGTTTCCCAGACTGGTGCCTGGATTAAGGAGGCATCTTAATCCATTTAGACAAGTGTTGGTGGGTAGAATACATCAAAATAGCTGGCTAAAAAATTGCACAAGCAAAAATGTAATTTATTTCAAAGTTTAAATAGCTACCAAAAAGCATAATTCTATCTGTCCAAACCTTAATCCCAATCACTCATTCAGAAATGTCCATTTCTCCTTATTCTTGTAGCTCATTTCGTTCAAATTGGGAACAGGTAGATCAAACTGCTTCAGGTAGCAATTGAAAAATAATGATACAACCTGGTTAAACAAGTTAGCTAAAGTGAACACAGGCCTTCCTCGTTTGCATAAGATGGCATTTCCGCTGGAGAATTTGTTTTATAAACAAGCATTGGGGTTGACGTTCAGCAAGCTCCCTGGTTTCCACTCTAATTGCCAGTTTTGTACTTGAATACTTAAATTATTTACATATTCATGAGATTAGAAATCAGCTCTGACATTGGGAAATTTCAAGCACATGGAAATCTTGCCAAAGTAGCACGGTATATAACGCTCCACATATTTCTTATGAATAACTGAGTGCCTTTTAATGTAGTGCCTTGGGAAACGTGATGGCATTAGGTAGGTATCAGTTTCCTAAGTGTTTGTGCTTGTGCAGAAATCATTTGAATATCCCCAGGGAGTTGAATTTGAAGGATCCATTTATCTTTTATTTCAATCTTGCCCTTTTGACATTAAGACGCTGCTAGGTCTACTCAAAAACAGAGTTGCTGTAAAGGCAAATACTTTAATATTTAATGGCTTACTGTTATTGTAATCAATAATATTTCCTGAGTACCATTGCTTGCTCTGTTCATTCTGGTTCAGTGGTACCTTTTAGTGATTGTCTAAGAGGACATTCAACATTGACTAAATACGTATAACGTCATGTAATGGGAAGACACCGGATTACGGCTAAGGAAGCCTTGCGTCTAAACCTAGTTATGCCACACCAGGTGGCTCTCTCCTAGGTCTTTGAATAATACATTGGCTGGCATTCACGTGGTGCTAGCCATGTGCAGGCTCTGTGTTGAGTGTTTTACATACATTATCACAGCATCCTCAAACAGTCCTGTGAGCCAGGTACTGTTATTGCTTTCACTTCACAGCTGGTGAAACTCTAAAAGTTAAATGAAAAAAAAAAAAAAAAAAAAAAAAGTTAAATGACCTGCTGAAGGTCACATGGCCATTTGGAGGGCCTGACAGAGTAGAGAGCTGATGTTCCTGCCTCACTTGCTGTGCTGTCTATCGCTGGTGAGAAACCAGTATGACTGAGTTTTGGAAAATGCTGACATCTCTTCCCTTATCAAGCAGTCATTATTTCCCAGAGAATTCCTGGCATTCAAAGTTGTCGTGAGGGCTTCCCTGGTGGCACAGTGGTTGAGAGTCCGCCTGCCGATGCAGGGGACACGGGTTCGTGCCCCGGCCTGGGAAGATCCCACATGCCGCGGAGCGGCTAGGCCCGTGAGCCATGGCCGCTGAGCCTGCGCATCCGGAGCCTGTGCTCTGCAACGGGAGAGGCCACAACAGTGAGAGGCCCGTGTACCGCGAAAAAAAAAAAAAAAAAAAAGCTGTCGTGATAAGCAATGGTCATCTGTTAGTGCTCAGTCAGGAAAAGTAGGAAAGATTAAAAATAAAGTTGTGTTCTTTTTTTCTTTTTTTTTAAAGAAATGTATATGAAACTGTTTAAATAAAATTGCAGGACTGGTAGAAAGAAAGAAGGGAGAAAGCTAAAAGCAGTTCTTCTTTTAAAAATTTACGTTTATGCAAGTTACTAAAATTCTATTGTATGCTCTCAAACACACTGGCAGTATAATTTTCCTTTTCTATCAATATACGATTTTAACTCAAACTCTGCCTTCATTTATACAGAGAATACTGCTGTTAATATTTAGGGTTTCAATTATTTGTGAATAGGGTTTCCTTATGAAAACGTGCTTTCCTCCTTTAAAGCCATGTTTTGGTTTTAAGTGTATCTTACACATATTTACCAAAATACTGAAGGTGAGGCCACCGTGCAAGCCTTAAGATTTCTTATTTCTTTCATAAACTTTGATACTTTGGAATATAGAGGAGAACAGAGATCCTGCAAGCTCCCACATGGTATTACTTGGACTGCTGACTCATAGGGCTCCAGAACAAGTGAGACAACACAAACTCATGAATATTCTAGAACTGCCACAAAATGAACGGTGACCCACCAAAGTGTCCTAAGGGTTTTGTCCTCCCTCCACAGAATTGATCACTCATTTGTATGCATTTTTTTTAATTCACAAAACAATGGAACGTTTCCTGAAATAAAACTGACAGGAAGATCCATGAACAGGAGAAAAACAAAGATAATGGGAAAAACAGAGAAATAAGAAAAAAGGTGATCTGGGGACTAAGACAAGGCAGCAGATGAGGTTGACTTGCCCTGAACGGCTTTCTGTTTTAAGTCTTTGAGTTAGTTATAAACACTTAAAAATAGGAAAATGTCATACCTCAAACAAAGCAGGATTACTTCTCTAGAAAAACTCTGAAAAGTCTGGTGACGTTGAATGAGCCATGCTCGGTGGCAAGAACAGCAGGCTGGAGCTCACCAAGACCCCCCACCACACCCCACCCTCCTGAAGGAACACCTGCTCTCCAGTTTCCCACAGCCCAGACCCAGCCGCCATGTTCAGTTAGTTGCTTGCTTATCTGGGTAGGAACTGAGTCCACGGTCTAGAAGGACTTAGGCATCCAGAGTGGGAAGAAAAAGCTCACTGTAGAGGACTGGAGAAAAGTGGACCCTCCTACTCATGGTCAGGGGCAGCAGGTACATCTGTAGGAGAGGCCTTGCCGCCTGGATAAGCCAAGCAAGGAGGTATCTCCTCCCCAACTATGAGGCACTCTGAGTCCCAGGAGCGTTCACGTTGGCTTCACAACATTGCACACTCGCCCCTATACAATTCGCTCCGCGGTGTAATCCCTAACAGAGAGGCCCCGAGCCCAGCGCCCCAGGATGGTCAGCAGAGCTGAGGTAGATGCCTATTCTTACGCATTTCTCCTGTTTTTTTCTTTCAGTCACATCTGCGTTTTGTTTTCCCTCATTTCCACTGTTTCCAACACATCATGTTTAGTGAGGTGTTTGAGACAGACTGAGAGATGCCATTGGAGGCAATGTTTTATAGCATAGTTTGTACACTAGTTTATTGCCAAATTAAAATAAAGATGTAATCTGGCACACTTGGCCTGCTGCTAAGCCCTCCTTGGCTGGTTTCCTGTATTGAGGCAAAAAGTGGGGGGAAAACAAGGAAGGAAGCGGAAGCTCTGTACCTCTGTTCTCCTGGCTGCTGGGTTTCCAAATGCCAAGAAACAAAAGGAAGGAGCAGAATGTTTGGTTTGCTTACTGCTTAATTACAGAAATAACAAAACTAAATAATGGAGAGTGAGATGTTGGTGGTCCTGGTATAAATGCTGTGGAGTTCTTCACGGCATCCACAGTGATTCACTGCTGTTTTGTAAAAAGCTTAAAAGGTGTGGCTGTACATACAGGCAACCCTCTGCCATCTGGCAAGAAGTTTCCATAATGTCTATAATGCTTATTTTTCTGAAAATTCCAGGGCTTTCCAAAGGCACATCCTCACATAGACCCTTCAGAGGCCAAGGAGTCTATTGCCTGTGTGTATACCATGGAAGTCCCCCAACAGGGCTTTGTAAGAAGTCAAGCGACTTCTTTTAGAGCTTCAAAGGGAAAAAGGTCCCAAACCTTTTCTCTTCAGTCATTTTAGTGGTGGCTGGAGAGTCACATGCTCATTCAAAAGAATTTGACCTCTTGACAATCACCTAGATATTTAATATCACAGGTAGATTTCTCTAAGAAAAAATAAGAAAAAAGGTTAAAATATCAAAATAACCTGATCTCATGAATTTTGAGGGCATTTGGTCATACACACTTCTCCCTGATTAAAAGCCTTTTTTTTTTTTTTTTCTTTAAATCTGGCTTGCTATGGAATTGATGGCCAGTAAAACTCTATCTTGGGCCAGAAAGCACAATCTGTTCAACCAAACTCTTTTGAGTCCCTTAAAATGCTCACATCAAAAAGCCTCTACTGAGAGTCCAGACACTCAAGATGAAATGAAGTTGGCGCAGAACGCCACGGACCATAAGGGCTCTTTCCTGCAAGCCAGAGACCCCGACTTTGTCCTCGGGGCCCTCAAAGTCTCATTCACTAAAGGTGAGAGAAAGCAATAGTAGGGAAATAAGAGAAAAGTAAAGGTGGCTATGCATTCAAAAGGGGAGCGTATGCCTCAAAAGACTGACAGCAAACAAGGGAAGAGAGGAGAGGAGGACTGTGCACGGGTGAATTCTGACGGAGCTGCCACCTCAACACAATAACTTCTAACAGACGGTACTCTCTACCTGAGGATTCTGTTCACCACAGGCTGGTTGAAAACAGCATCTGGCAAAGGGAATCCTAGCACCAAAGCTACCATCTTTGCTGAGAGTTCTGCAACAGTAGCAATTGTCACAGACATATTGATGAACAACACTAACATGAAAAAACAAGTGTTCCCATTTCCAAAAGTCACTGGCCTGCCAACACTAGCACGGGGCCCTCCTTAGGGCCCATTGCTGCATCTCATCAGGGTTCAACGCTCCGTGATTCGTGGGTGATTGCCAGCTATTATTTCCATATCACTGACCCACCTGAGTGGCCACAGACCTTCTCCACTTGACTTCAGGCCAGCACCACCAGCTAATGGCTCATTGGATGGCTGCAGCCCGCTCCACTCCCCGCTAATGCCCCACTCCTCATGCTGTGATTCAAGCCCTGATATATGGAGCCCTTCCCCAACCCCTACTCATATTAGCAGGTGATCCATAATTCTTTTTTCCCAGGATGATTTCTCCTTCATTCTCTTCTGGAGAAACAGAGAGCTTAGCAGAAAGGCTGGCTTCTGCCCCTTTGCTAATCTCCAGATATCACCATCCATTTAGTAGTGAACCCTACTAAATATCATATTCAAATTCCAATTGCTGAACTGAGACATGTGACACCAATGAGTGGTTTTCCCCTTTGGGAAAATTCATTAACGTCTAAGATTTTTGGTTTGTTAGCTACAAACAGAGCAAAGACTGTTAAGGCTTCTTCTACCTCTAAAATGATAGAATTCATTTGGTCTATGGTCACAAAAGATACTTTTTGGTCCTGACCAAGACTACTGTGTACCATCCTAACTGGTCTTCTTGGTTTTGACCTCACAGCATCATAGTTTATTCTAATATTACTACCAGATTAATCTTTGTAATCTATAGCTCTGAACACATAATTCCACTGACCAAAATGTTCAAAAGGTTCCTAATTGGGAAAACAAAAATTATTTTGCCTAACAGTCAAAGTGGTCCAAAAGAAATTAAGATTAGGTTCCAGGAGTACATGTATAATTAACTTTCCCAAATTTCAGTTTCAGCCAAATAGACACATTCACAATCCTGTTTACATGAGTTTTCTAACGCTACAACTTTATATTATTGTTTATGACATCCCTCTTGTGCAAAACGCACCCTCTCCGTCCCTCACAGAAATACGACATTCGTTAAAGTCCAGGTGAAATCATTTTATAAGATCTCCATCTCCTAAACTTGGGCTGCCAATTTCATATAATCCATCCAGCTACCCTGACTGGGTATCTACCATGTGTGAATGAAGGATCTATCTGACTTTTTAGTCCCTCTTAGACTACTGAACTCACATGTATTTATATCCTTTCCCTAGATGGAATGAATACTCCTCGATATAGTTATTTTATACCAAGAGTGCATCATGCTGAGCACATAAAACAGACATGGAGTCTAATATTTGTGGATTTTTTTTTCTTTTCAATCTCATTGGAAGTGTACCTGCAATTATAACTATCGGCACAAAACATATTTTAAGGCAAAGAAAGCCAACCCCAAGTACCAATTCCCATACGTGGCTGAGTCGGAGCCACATGTCCCAACTCCTCCAGAGTTATCCACTCTGCCACAGTGCTCATGGCATCACTGTCTGAAGTACTGGCACATGAAGGGTTAAATTTTGGGGCATCTCCTCTGACACAACTGCAAAGATGCATAGTTTCCACTTAGCCAGGTAAATCTGGCCCTCAGTGTGCCTCTGGCATCAGGGGGAAAATTAACCAACTGTCAAATAAAATGCAAAAACCCAGTGGATTAAATGACTAATACTCTGTGTCCTGAGCTGCTCAGCTTTGCCTCTGGTAGCTGCACCAGCCTGGACTAGATGCACTGTGGCTTGACTCCAGGAATGAAATTGTACATTCTGCTGAAAGGGGAGCCAGGCTGCTCGAGAGGAAAAAAATACTAATTGTAAGTCTTTCCTATTTTTAGGCTAATGTGCATTTTATTTGGCAGTAAGGGAAGTGTAAATAAAACTCCAATCCTATGAATTTTAATTTGCTTCCTCAAAAATGCTCATGTCAGTAGAGACGTTGAAAAGTTGTTTATACTATTCCCCTCCCTTCAGGAAGAACCCCACACGTCTATACCAGCCCAGACGATTTTCACCACCTGGTTAAGAATTCTAGGGTTTTAACCCTAGAATATTCTCCTCACTCAGGAAAGTCCAGTATTTCTTTAAATATATGTAATTTGTAACATATAATTCCTCTGAGGATAATTCTCAGAATGACCTCACTGAACCATGCATTTCACAAAGAGCATTCGAATATTTTACCTATTTTCCTTTTGGCTTTTATGGCTAGAGCCTCTCTCACATTTGCCTTTGTATACTTTTTTCCTCTAATTCTAATCTGATTGTATTTGCTGTTGCTAGCCTTATATTCTACATGAAAATGTAAGTTCCTTAAAAGCTGGAGCTACATGTATTTTATAATGTATCTGCAGTACAGAGTACATGATATATTTTATAGCATTTATCCCATAAAATACATACACATATTGCGTGTGAACGCACACACTTATATACACACAGATAAACATACAATAGCATAACTTCATTCAATGCCTTCCTAAAACGTAGACCTATCCTTCAGCCTAACCACCAAGAGAAGAAAAGTCCTGAGATTGCCTGATTCTGAATGTTATCTATGTACATTTCTCTCACTATTTTAGCATATCACTCGCTAATGTTCTTCACTCTTTCAGGGTCATCCTTCCCTTTAAAGCTCTGAGAAAAGCTATGGGTTCTTTATTCCAAAAAAAAAGATCACATCTCACATACACAAAGCACTGTCTGAAATTCCATGGGGGTTTCCCGATGGCCTGAAGCTTCCAGGTAAGAACTGCTTCTCTACAATGTCTTCCTTAGGGTCTAGCTTTTCCTTTGTGTGCTGTTTCAGATGCTTACACAGCTCAAACAAGCAACCTGAGATCCACATTGCTGCCCCTCGCCCCACCGGCACAGGGTTCAAGCTGCTGCACAGAACAAACCTGACAGCTAAGAAGAAATGTAGTGACAACTAAGTAGTTGTCTTTCCCTAGGACAACCATGCACCACTGTCTCGAACAAGGGGATCACGCTCACCTTTTGGTCTTGGCTGTATGCCAGAATCCAGTCCTCTTGCTTGGGGTGGAAAAGTAAGCTCTGGATGTAAAAGTTCAGCCGGTACTTTTGATAGGTTGCCCCTTCGTCCGAGCTGATCAGTAAGTTGCTCTCAATCTCCGGGTCTGTGAGCAACATAATCTGCGGCAGAGAATTGTTCAGGAAAGAAAACAACAGAAAGGTAAGTGCGCAAATTTACAAAGCTTAAAAATGAGCTAAATTTTTGACAAGGGAGGGAAAAGGAACAGGCAAAGAACGCTTGGCCAAACAAGGACCTTGACTCTGTCAGGTTTGCTCTCCTACCTTGGACCAAGGCCATGAAACTGTTTTCACCAAGAAATGAAAGAGGCAGGACAGACTGAAAGGGAGGAGGAGGAAATGTAGGAGTGCATTTTCTTCCCTCCTATAGGGCTCCTTGGTTTTTTTTCCCCAAGGTTATTTCCTTAATCTGAAATATTTCCCATTGTTCCCCTAACCCCAGCCCTCCTTCCTGCTGAGCCTTGTCTAGTCTCCATTTTGGGGGGATGAAACTTGTCACAGTCTTTTGTGAGAAAGGTGGAAAGAAGTAGAAAGAGGATGGAGTCCACTGGTTTTTCTCTCCATCGCAAACCCTCCTTTCACATCACCAATATCCCATGTCATCCTGCCTTTAGTCTGATTTTCTGAGTCTTGAGTCAAAGACTGTGCATTCAAAAGCCTGTTCTGGGTATTGTCCAAAGGCTCCTTTACCACCTGCTAACATATTAATAGTTTACTTACTTATTTTCTTTATTGTCTATATATTCTCTCTAGAACACAAACCCATTAGAATAGTGATATTTCTCTATTTTTATCCCCACAAGTGCCTTCCCAGCAGCTAGAATGAGGTCCAGCATATATTATATATTCAATAAATATTTGACATGAATGAACGAAAGTTAAAGGAATGAATGGAAAGTTTTCAGAGTAGTCACATAGATCTAGAAAGATACCCAGAGTAATTTGAGCAGATACCAATGTAAGTTCCATGGAAAAAGTCATTGGATGCCCTTCTCCGTCTTTGGCCTATTGACAAGAGAGTATGCTATACTCATGTAAAAATTCACAGCTCCAGAGGCTTGGGACTTTCTCCTTTTGAGGGTTAATCTTGGCCGTAGCAGTGGTTAATCTTGGCCATAGCAGTGTGAACAATCCACAATAGGAGCAAGATGGAGGAGCTGCTCTGAAAACTGCTTTTTACTCTCTTGTTTTACGCCTCTAGGAATATGTGATAAAGCACCTCATTCCCAACTCTGCAGGTTGCCTTTCACTCAGTCAAACTGCACACCTAACGCCTCCAGTCAGGTGGCCTTAATGCTACCCACTGACTTCTTCCCCAACAACTTGTTCATTGGCACTTTCTGAGTTTGGTCTGGAGAAGCATGAAAGATGTGCTTAATGTGTGACCGTATGAAGAGAGATCACTGCAGCCCAGGGTTTAAAGATTACCAGCTAAGGATGTGGCAGTTCCAGGAAAAGGAGAGAGAGAGAGAAAGGAAGACAAAAAAAACCCCCAAAAAACTAGAGCCCTGTCGTAAGAGAACAGAGTGCCAGGCAAACACACAGGGCTTTCTCAGGCATTTGGAGGCAATCGTATTAAAACCTCAGGATGGTTGGTGTCATCTTCCAAAGTGGCGTCCGATCACTGCAAATGGCACACAACGATCGCACACCAGACACGCTCAGCCTGAACTGTGTTCACGTTACCCAGGATGAATTTCAGGTTCCTCGCTGTTCTTTCACCCTGCCCTTCTCGAAGAGGAGAAAGGGACGGATGGATGAAGTGGAATGAGCGGAACGCTGTGGCTGTCAGCTCTGTTCCGGACAAGATGGAGAGCACACACAAAACTGGAGACTAATTGCCTCCCCTCCCATGTTCTGGTGAAGCCACCGTCCATCGACCATAAATTCTGACAAAGTTACTGGTCTCTCTGTCTGGTAGTCACCAAGCAGACAGTGTTCCCTTTCTGGATAACTGATGCAGAACCATCTGGTAATCTGCTAAGTACAAACTTCTATGTCATCATTGAAGTCTATTGTATGTACTAAGCAAGGACGATCAGATGGCTCCTAAATTCACAAGAATATTTCCAGGGGATTTCATATTTACTGGCACACAAAAGCTGTCATTTTCCAAAAACAAATAAGTCATCAAATGATCATATTGCTTTGTGTCTCCAACCACAATTAACAATAATATATAACAGCCTTTTGCACTACTGCCAGCAAGTAATTTCTATGATAATATGAAGAGGCTCAATTTTATAGAGCATCTATTGTCTCAGACAAGGTGATTTTCGCCCCTCTGCTTTTCTATTTCCCTGTAAACCAGAATATGTTTACTCTCTTCCCAAGAGCACGGATCTCACCACCTGTTTCTCCTGGCAGACTACTTCATCAAAATAAAAACCCTGGGCCTACAGAATATCCTCAAATCAAGTTGATTATTTATCATTTATTTAAAATACTTCTGATACTTATACTATGAGTCATCAAACTGTATGAGATATTCTGCATCCAAGTACTATTGGATGGGGGAGGTAGAATAATACAAATATTTTCAAACATATGGTTATTTAACATTAAGTAAATAAAACTCCTGGCTTCCTCAGTCTTTTCTTCTGGGTACTAAAAATATATAGACCAAAATCTCACCATTACTTTACAGTCTTCACCTAAAACCTTCTATTTGGGAATTTGACATTTTAGAAATTATAGAAGATGTCGGGATATTCCCCCTGTAAGATTTATAGATGTATCTGCATTACACAAACCTTCCAGTGGTTCCTCTTTCAAATCTCTACTCCAATAGACTCAAAACAAACAGGTCAGTCTGGATCCATTTTTGTTTAGCCATTTTTTACTGCTAAAACAACTTTGTAAGACTGGCAGTAGAATTCAAAATAACAGAAAAATAGGGACTTCCCTGGTGGCACAGTGGTTAAGAATCCACCTGCCAATGCAGGGGACATGCCGTGATCCCTGTTCTGGGAAGATCCCACATGCTGCGGAGCAAATAAGCCCGTGCACCACAAATTCTGAGCCTCTGCTCCAGAGCCCACGAGCCACAACTACTGAAGCCTGTGGGCCTAGAGCCCGTGCTCCACAACAAGAGAAGCCCCCACAATGAGAAGCCCGTGCACCACAACGAAGAGTAGCCCTGCTCACCGCAACTACAGAAAGCCCGTGCGCAGCAACGAAGACCCAATGCAGCCATAAATAAACAAACAAATTTACAAAGAAAAATAAATTGACCCTATCCCATCAACAAGTGAAACCATGTTTGTGCCCCCTTCTACTTCTTTATCCGCAGCTACATATCATATCGCGGATTGAGTTTTTGGTTGTTATTTTTTTTTCATTTAATATTATGGCCTATATTCATTTCCACCTGAACTGTAAACACACAAATGCATACACACACATTAATACACACCGCTGTATACAATGTATTTCAATTGCTTAATCACAAGCTTCAACACAGTTAGGTTACAACTGGTTCAGTGGTTGAACTATAGTAAGTGCTTAATGAACTATTAACTGGATTAGTGAAATCTTATTATTTCAGTCTTCAAATTAGAATCTTTTAGTAATTATATTTCAAATGAGTTAAAGTTTGTTCTGTCATGTTGTAGGTTATGAAAAGTAAATATGTTAGTAAGCAAATAAAGAATTTAAGTAAGATCTAAATAGAAAATGTTTAACCCATTTGAGAAAAAAGATACAGCGTAAATAATAAGTGTGATCCAAACTTTAGACGAAAATGATGCCCTTTATAAATAAAGTTCTATCTTCTCAAGAAGGTATTCTACTAGGAAATATTATCAAAATAGAAACTTCAAATTAGTGAATATTCCTCAAAAAATAATAGATTACATTCCTTAAATATATTCAGTGATCCCTGTTTTTGCTGATTTACATTGGCTATCTTCTTTTGGGTTCTTTTTTTTTCTCTTTTTTAAATTAATTAATTTATTTTTGGCTGTACTGGGTCTTCATTGCTGCACGCGAGCTTTCTCTAGCTGTGGCGAGCAGGGGTTACTCTTCGTTGTGGTGTGCGGGCTTCTCATTGTGGTGGCTTCTCTTGTTGTGGAGCAGGGGCTATAGGTGTGTGGACTTCAGTAGTTGTGGCACATGGGCTCAGTAGTTGTGGCCCATAGGCTCTGGAGCACAGGCTCAGTAGTTGTGGCACATGGGCCTAGTTGCTAAACGGCATGTGGGATCTTCCCAGACCAGGGCTCGAACCCATGTCCCCTGCATAGGTAGATTCTTAACCACTGCACCACCAGGGAAGCTCCCTTCTTTTGGCTTTTCCCTTCTTTTGACTCTGAATAAATGGTGTTTTGCTGTGTTTAATCCTCTGCATTCTGGAATACGATCTGAATGACAGAACTTTAAAAGACCTTTATAAAAGGCATGACTCCAAACTCTGCAGGATTCCTGAAGTGAGCTCTCTAAAAAGAGGGCTTTTTTGCCTAGCATAAAGCTTGTTCCATAGTAGGCCCATACATCTTTGTAAATGAACAAATGAGTGAATAAAGGAATGAGTCCTCTTCGTCCCTGCTTCTGCTAAATGCAGTTCATGGATCCCTGTGACATTGAGAGTTCTGAGTCCTCTGAAACAAATCTCTGCTATTCTACTTGGAAGTAAGTGGGGTGGGTAGAGACAATGGGAAGAGTCTGCCCTTAACAGGAAAGTAATTATTCTCTGTTCAGATCAGCCCATGAGTGATTAGAACCAGTTTACTCCTGCCCTGCAGGGTGTGCTGCACTCACTGCATCTACAGGTGAACTGTTTCCCATAGAAAGTCAATAATGGTGACACCGGCTCCCACCACCCAACTCTAAGCACTTGTTCATCATCCACTTCAGGGGAAGGAAGAAACTTTATTTGCTCTTCCTAGAGGTGATAAACGAACGTGAAATGCAATTTATAGATTTCAAATATGTCACTTCTACCTTGTTTTTGGTATTAGTCCTTCTGAAAGCTCAGTGTCATCAAACATCAAATGCATCTCCACTCTCTTTGACTTGCTCCAGATTCAAAATATGGTTACATGATGTAATTCTACAAAACGTTGCTTGACAGCTTTCTGATCCTTCCAGGTGTCTACTCAGAACATTCCTCCCAGAAGAGTGCTCCTACTATTTAGTCTTCCAGATTCTTTTCCTAGGTGTGTTGTTCTTGGAATTCCATTATCTACCTATTTAGGCAGGGTGGAGTTATTAATAAGAGGCAGCTTCACCACCCCAAGGCATACATTTTTTCCCACCATTTCTTTGGTCCTAAAGCAAAGAGTATTTACTTTATGTGTTGTTCATTATTGTTTGCTCATTTGTCTACTCCTTGTCATTCATGGACTGGAATCAAGAAGAGGTAATATACTAGGGATATCTCTCTTGCTTTGCTCAAGGCTTAACTCAGATCCAGATGCCCATATCACAGGTGCATAATAAGTAATTTCCATAGTGATAATGACAATGACAAAGAAAAATAAAATTAGCAGCAATTGGGCACTCTGTAGTTATCTAGCCACTCTAGTCAAACAAAAATCTATCTGTAAATAGTATAAGAGGCTATCTGCAAAACTCTGGCTCCAATATAAAAAACAAATTAAGCAAAATATAATCAGAGCAAGTAAACAATTGGCTGACCGATGTGGATGGAAGAGCTGCCTATTCCCAGTGTGAGGTGGGCATTTACCCTTCCCAGGTGAGCTGAGGGTGAAAGCAACAAGTGCTTAGCAATGGGCAACTGTTTGGAGGACAGTATTAGGGAAAGTTACACAGGATCCCAGAATGACCCATGAAAAGGAAGTCACTGAAGTACAAACAACAGTGAGAAAAGGAGAGGAAAGTTATTAAAAAGAAAAAGGTTCAATCAAGTAAACACAGATAGAAAAGAGTCTGTAGAAAGAGGTACCCAGTGAGCAATCACTTGTCCTAAGTCCCACTCTCACCCTCTCCCCCAAACTCAGTGAAGCTCACCTAATGTTCAGTAACCCACCCATGTTCATTAACACGAAGGAGGGTCATTCAATACTAAGACACCGGGAGACCGTTTGGACAAGAGACCATCTTCTTGTGACCTGAATATTGATTCAATGAAATTGGAGAGAAACTTTTGCACTGTATTCTGTAAGTTTACTTTTGAACTTTTTTTTTTTTTTTATGAGGACTCGATTTTGAATTTTCAGGGGGAAAAAAAGAGTTTTCAAGAAGTGTATCAAGGGGCTTCCCTGGTGGTGCAGTGGTTGAGAGTCCGCCTGCCGATGCAGGGGACACGTTGAGAGCCCGCCTGCCGATGCAGGGGACACGGGTTCGTGCCCCGGTCCGGGAAGATCCCACATGCCGCGGAGCGGCTGGGCCTGTGGGCGTCCGGAGCCTGTGCTCTGCAACGGGAGAGGATACAACAGTGAGAGGCCCGCGTACCGCAAAAAAAAAAAAAAAAAAAAAAAGAAGTGTATCAAACAACTTCAGTCCTTCATACTTCTCGTAATAGCCTTAGAAGACCCAACCTATTACCTATTATGTAATAATAATGATAATTCAGTCAATACTTTTTGCCAAACCCTGTAAGGCACAGAAGAGTAACATTCACCAGGAATGATAACATATGGGTTACACATCAGTTACACTCCTTGGAAGACAGTTCAAGAAAGAAAGTTTATGGAAGATTGCTTCCGATTTCTCTTGGGACTATGGAACACAACCCTCTCTTTCAAGTTAACTTAAAGAATCTCAAACTAAAAAACACCATTTCACTGTGAGACTCTGTTCCCATTACTGTGACCCTCTGCATGCATATGGGCAGGTTGATATGCTGGGCTGAGTGTGGGGATACTGAACCACATGCTTGTTTTCCACAAGAAGAGCCATGACCAAATCCTAAACCTGACCTTTGTCAATGCTGTGGATGTGTGTACTTCCTCAGAAAAGAGGAAGAAAGTGAGTTTAGTGAATCCCACTCATGCCATGAGAAGAAGGAAACACAAACCATAAATATATACTATAATCACAGTACCCCATGGGGCCTAACTCCAAAGATGGATTTGAGTTTCATTTCTGCCATGTCTCTGATGACAATGTGAAGATCTCACAGCTCACTTAATCTTTTTTTGAGCCTCCGTTTCATCATCGAGGGTAGTGATACTATAAAAAAGCTGATACGTATTGAGCATCTGCTATGTACCAGGCACTCCACTAAACCTTTAAAATATATTACCTCATTAAACTGTTAAAATACTTCAGATAGATATTATGTCCATTTGACAGAAGAGGAAATGAGGCTTTGAGGAATGAGGTGATTTTTTCAAGGTCACACTGCTGATCAGTGGTAAAGATATCTATGGGATCAAATAAGATCATCTGTGTGAAAGCAATGTTGAGCTTTGTGCCAATGATACCATTATTACTTCACAAGGAAGGTCACATTAGTACTGTACGTTCTGATAAAATGTGATAGTTGAGTTCTAAAAAAGAAAGAGATAAACCTTGTATTACAAATATCTCATAAAAATATTGCCCAGATGGGAAGAAGGGGGGGCAATCAGGGACTAGGAGTTAAATAATGGAGATTCAATAACAAGATGATTGGTAAGATATTCTTGAAGAAATATAGATAATTTTGGGAGGGGGCTTTAAATATAAATCTATGGAAGCAAAATATCCAGTCCTGGTTCACGCTCAGATTTTTCACAATGGTGCTGGCCTCCTTTTCCTTATTCTTCTACCTTCACTCCTCCATAAAACTGGTTTCATACTTTATCATAAGTATGGGTGAGAAAAAAATGATAGAAATGGTCAAAAAAGCTCTGACCTAATGACAGTACAGGTAGGGAAACAAACATTTCCATACACGCTTGTTCTCAGAAAAGTTTATGCTAAAGCCAATAAGAATCATTACAATGTAATTATTTTCCTCATAAACAGATCCTATGTCTAACTGGCATTTAAAAAGTAAACTCATTTTGCTGGAGAAATTGCTATTATTACACTAAGGGGATAGTAGGGTATATGGACTATTCATTAATGCTTAGCATTGTGTCACCTGGTTTTAAAATACGGCATTTTTAAAGGAAAAGAATGATGTACAAACTTGAGATTTTTATTTTTGCAGTCACTATGGAGACTGATTAAATACCTTGAGAATATTTGAGCTGCCTTAAAAATCCCAGCATTATCCATAGCCTCTGCTCAAACTCAATCAGAACACACTTCCATGGTCATTACAAGTCCCAGAGTAACTTCTCTCTTAAATCCCCAAAGAGCTATAAATGCCAAAAGGTTACATCATTTTAAAATGTTAGCTGCTATCAGAGGGCGCCGTGATGCTGGGAGAAATGGACATTCATCTTCTTTGCTCATGGGAAACTTTATAAGAAATGATGTTCATTTACTGGTAAGAAATCTCTTTATTCCACTAGAAATGATAAAGGAGAGGAGGTGGGGAGAAAGAGCAATAAAGAGAAGCTATCAGTATATGTTAACATTGATTTAGGTGAGAGACATACCATTTGGGGTAAAATCGCTAAGTTGTGCATTTGATTTTAGAGTTTGAATAAATATCAAGTTGAAAGTCAGAATGAGAGAAAGAGCCCGTAGGAATGAATCCATTCCGAAAATCAGGGGAAAGAACATACCCACATGCTTCATTCTTTGCTCTCCTAGTATCATCATTCTGAGGAGTATGGTTTAATTTTACTTATATTAATGCTTCATGGTAAACGGACAAATATACCAGGGTGTATTGGGGAATATTAATAAAGTCTCAGCCACATGACACCTCGCTAATGTATTTGGCTATTAAAGCTTTCCTGGGAAGACAGTGGAGACCACCAGGGGTTTCTCTCCAACAGGATTTGCAGATTAGTGAAGTGACAGTTGCCTCCCAGTCCCTCTGCAGAGCTCTCAGGAAGATGGGGCGGGAGGGGAACATCCAGAAAGAGTGCCTCCAGTTAAAAAGGAGATCTATTTCACATAACATTTTTTCTGAGTTCCTTAATTATTTAATGACAGACACTGATCATCTCAAGTTGTTTTTGAGGGACACATAGGGTGGATATGCTTAATCAAGCTGCCCCGGAGCATAATTACATTCTGCTGCTGCTTCACCCTCTTCTTCCCCTTCCATCAAAGCAGACAATATAGTAATGCAATGTTTTAAGAAGATTTTTTTTCCCATGATTGCATGGCAGTTCTATATCTTGGGCTGATTCCATTTCAAAACAAGTATCTCAGAAGCAGCAGAACTCATCCCATATGTTAAGAGAAAAGGACCTCTGTTCCACTTATTTATTGCCGTGCAATAAACTACATCAGAATAGTGGCTAGAGACAACCATTTATTTTGTTCTTGGTTTTGTGGGTCAGAGATTCCGAAAGTGCTCAGCTGGGCATTGAGTCTTAAATCCACTTGATGTCAACCGTGGTGGCTGGAACTGGAGGTTCCCATTTTTTCTGAGTTCCTTAATTATTTAATGACAGACACTGATCATCTCAAGTTGTTTTTGAGGGACACACAGGGTGGATATGCTTAATCAAGCTGCCCCGGAGCATAATTACATTCTGCTGCTGCTTCACCCTCTTCTTCCCCTTCCATCAAAGCAGACAATATAGTAATGCAATGTTTTAAGAAGATTTTTTTTCCCATGATTACATGGCAGTTCTATATCTTGGGCTGATTCCATTCCAAAACAAGTATCTCAGAAGCAGCAGAACTCATCCCATATGTTAAGAGAAAAGGACCTCTGTTCCACTTATTTATTGCCGTGCAATAAACTACATCAGAATAGTGGCTAGAGACAACCATTTATTTTGTTCTTGGTTTTGTGGGTCAGGGATTCCGAAAGTGCTCAGCTGGGCAGTGAGTCTTAAATCCACTTGATGTCAACTGTGGTGGCTGGAACTGGAGGTTCCACTTCCAAGATGGCTTCTTTACTCATGTGTTGGTCTTGGCCTCTCTCTTTCTCTCCATGTTGAATCCCATCCTCCAGGCCCTTCCCATGTGGCTTGAACTTCACAGAGTATTACAGTTTTCATGGTTGCTGGATTTCATAATTGGTGGCTGGCTTCTCCCAGTATGAGGGTCCCAAGAGTGAGTGCTCAAGGGACTCCAGTGGAAGCTACAAGGCTTCTTATGACCTGTCCTCAAAAGTTCTAGATGTCCATTTTGCCCCATTCTATTGATCACACACGTCACTAAATGAGTTAGATTTAACGGGAAGAGAAAAATGGACTCTACCTCTCAAGGGGGGAAGGACATATGCACACACAGAAGGATGGCAAGAACTGATGGCAGCCATCTTGGAGATATATGACAACAACTATTTTCTGTACAATATGTCACTTATAGTTAAAAGGGGGGTATGATAAAAACATTATTATTATATTCAATATGAATTTAAAAGTCTTTTCATAATAATAACACATCTGGAAATCAGACAACTTGAGGCTATCAGATTTTTCATTGGGTTTTGGCTGTGAAATAGCTGTTACCTTAAATTTCTCAAGGCTATAAATTCCCAATCTGGTATCAATTCAAGGTGAATATTTATTGAAACCTAAATGAATTTTATTGTTAGTCAGTCTCAGAGATATCAAGAGACCCAAGGTCAAGAAATTCTAATTTGGGGCTTCACTGGTGGCACAGTGGTTAAGAATCCACCTGCCAATGCAGGGGACACGGGTTCAAGCCCTGGTTCAGGAAGATCCCATATGCCACGGAGCAATTAAGCATGCACGTCACAACTACTGAGCCTGAGCTCTAGAGTCCGCAAGCCACAACTACTGAACCCACGTGCCACTACTACTGAAGCCCGCACACCTAGGCCCTGTGCTCCGCAACAAGAGAAGACACCGCAATGAGAAGCCCGTGCACGGCAACAAAGAGTAGCCCCCGCTTGCCACACTGGAGAAAAGCCCGTGCGTGGCAATGAAGACCCAATGCAGCCAAAAATAAAATAAGTAAATTTAAAAAAAAAAAAAAAAAAAACACCATTCACTTAAAAAAAAGAAATTCTAGTCTGTGGATTTTCAGAATACATAAATTGCCCGGATTAAATTATAGAAGAATATATCTGTTAAATATTGATTAAAATGTGCATAATTAATTAAGAGCAAAACCAGTTCTTGTCCCTTTATGTTCACAACAGAACCACCAAAATCAATTATGACACAATCTAGCAATTGAAAACAGAATATTGTTCTCTTGGGTCTTAAAATAAACTGACTGACTTTTTACGTAGCCTTGGACCAACAAAAACAACAAAAGGCCATTTGTGAATGGTTGAATGGTAAATATGTCCCAGAAACATACAGCAAGTTTAATTTTCATTGTGCACAGGCTGGTGTAAAACCAACTACAATTTTCATTTTATGTTTTTTATTTTATATGCATCCTGCTGTGTAGCTCAATTCCTATGGCTACTAGGCCAACCCTATAAAACACTCATTTGCTCCAAGTTACTACCAATGGGGAATCCACACTTTAAGAAAATATCCACAAAACCAGCCCTCTTGACTTCAGTGGTATTTTTCAGCCCCACGATTCAAAAGGAATAAAAAGGATCCCCAAAAAGGGTTCAAAAAGAACAAAAATTTTGCCTTCATAGAACCTTTGCAAACAACATGATCTTTATGTATCTGGGCTAATATCTTTTATGTATCTAGTCACCACAGTTGCTCAGAAGTTAGCATCCTTAATAATCAGAATGATACCTAATCAAGGTGCTATCATGCAATCTAATTATAAAAGTTCCATTCTATTTTGTGACTATGTAAAAGCATTTGCCTATTAAGATTCATGTTTGGCGGGGCTTCCCTGGTGGCGCAGTGGTTGCGCGTCCGCCTGCCGATGCAGGGGAACCGGGTTCGCGCCC